>NW_024470722.1:1234725-1431869 GCF_017639515.1 Carcharodon carcharias
CCCAGTGAGAGTCAGTGTGTGTGGGACCCGTACCCCAGTGAGAGTCAATTTGTGTGGTTCCCGTACCCCAGTGAGAGTCAGTGTTTGTGGGACCCGTACCCCAGTGAGAGTCAGTGTGTGTGGGACCCGTACCCCAGTGAGAGTCAGTGTGTTTGGGACCCATACCCCAGTGAGAGTCAGTGTGTGTGTGGGACCCGTACCCCAGTGAGAGTCAGTGTGTGTGTGAGACCCGTACCCCAGGGAGAGTCAGGGTGTGTGTGGGACCCGTACCCCAGTGAGAGTCAGTGTCTGTGGGACCCGTACCCAAGTGAGAGTCAGTGTGTGTGGGACCCGTACCCCAGTGAGAGTCAGTGTGTGTGGGACCTGTACCCCAGTGAGAGTCAGTGTGTGTGGGACCCGTACCCCAGTGAGAGTTACTGTGTGTGGGACCTGTACCCCAGTGAGAGTCAGGGTGTGTGTGGGACCCGTACCCCAGTGAGAGTCAGTGTGTGTAGGACCCGTACCCCAGTTAGCGTCAGAGTGTGTGCGACGCGTACCCCAGTGAGAGTCAGTGTTTGTGGGAACTGTACCCCAGTGAGAGTCAGCGTGTGTGGGACCCGTACCCCAGTGAGAGTCAGTGTGTGTGGGACACATACCCCAGTGAGAGTCAGTGTGGGTGGGACCCGTACCCCAGTGAGAGTCAGTGTGAGTGGGACCCGTACCCCAGTGAGAATCAGTGTGTGTGTGGGACCCGTACCCCAGTGAGAGTCAGTGTGTGTGGGACCCGTACCCAAGTGAGAGTCAGTGTGTGTGGGACCCGTACCCCAGTGAGAATCAGTGTCTGTTTGGGACCCGTACCCCAGTGAGAGTCAGTGTGTGTGGGACCCGTACCCAAGTGAGAGTCAGTGTTTCTGAGAGCCGTACCCCAGTCAGTGAGTGTGTGTGGGACCCGTACCCCAGTGAGAGTCAGGGTGTGTGTGGGACCCGTACACCAGTGAGAGTCAGTGTCTGTGGGACCAGTACCCCAGTGAGAGTCAGTGTCTGTGGTACCCGTACCCCAGTGAGAGTCTGTGTGTGTGGGACCTGTACCCCAGTGAGAGTCAGTGTTTGTGTGGGACCCGTACCGCAGGGAGATTCAGTGTCTTTGGGACCCGTACCCCAGTGAGAGTCAGTGTGTGTGGACTGTACCCCAGTGAGAGTCAGTGTGTGTGGGACCCGTACCCCAGTGAGAGTCAGTGTGTGTGTGGGACCCGTACCCCAGTGAGAGTCAGTGTTTGTTGGACACGTACCCCAGTGAGAGTCAGTGTGTGTGGGACCCGTACCCCAGTGAGAGTCAGTGTGTGTGTGGGACCCGTGCCCCAGTGAGAGTCAGTGTGTGTAGGACCCGTACCCCAGTGAGAGTCATTGTGTGTGGGACCCGTACCCCAGTGAGAGTCTTTGTGTGTGGGACCCGTACCCCAATAAGAGACAGTGTCTGAGGGACGCGTACCCCAGTGAGAGTCAGTGTGTGTGGGACCCTTGCCCCAGTGGGAGTCAGTTTGGCTGGGACCCATACCCCAGTGAGAGTCAGTGTGTTTGGGTCCCGTACCTCAGTGAAAGTCGGTGTGTGTTTGGGATCCGTACCCCAGTTAGAGTCAGTGTGTGTGGGATCCGTAGCCCAGTGAGAGTCGGTGCGTGTTTGGGACCCGCACCCCAGTGAGAGTTAGTCTGAATGTGGGACCCGTACCCCGGTGAGACTCAGTGTGTGTGTGGGACCCGTAACCCAGTGAGTGTCAGGGTGTGAAGGACCCGTACCCCAGTGAGAGTCAGTGTGTGTGTGGAACCCGTAACCCAGTGAGTGTCAGGGTGTGAAGAACCCGTACCCCAGTGAGAGTCAGTGTTTTTGGGACCCGTACCCCAGTGAGAGTCAGTGTGTTTGGGACCCGTACCCCAGTGAGAGTCAGTGTGCGTGTGGGACCCGTACCCCAGTGAGAGTCAGTGTGTGTGAGACCCCTAACCCAGTGAGAGTCAGTGTGTGTGGGACCAATAACCCAGTGAGAGTCAATGTATCTGGGACCTGTACCCCAGTGAGAATCAGTGTGTGTGTTTTGGACCCTTACCCCAGTTAGAGTCAGTGTGTGTGGGTCCCGTACCCCAGTGAGAGTCAGTGTGTGTGGGACCCGTACCTCAGTGAGAGTCAGTGTCTGTTGTACCCGTACCCCAGTGAGAGTCAGGGTGTGTGGGACCCGTACCCCAGTGAGAGTCAGTGTGTGTGTGTGGGACCCGTACCCCAGTGAGAGTCAGTGTGTGTGTGGGACGCGAACCCCAGTGAGAGTCAGTGTGTGAGGGACCTGTACCCCAGTGAGAGTCAGTGTGTGTGGGGCACGTACCCCAGTGAGAGTCAGTGTGTGTGGGACCCGTACCCCAGTGAGAGTCAGCGTGTGTGGCACCAGTACCCCAGTGAGAGTGTGTTTTGTGTGGGACCCATACCCCAGTGAGAGTCAGTGTGTGTGTGGGACACGTTTCCCAGTGAGAGTCAGTGTGTGTGGGACCCATACCCCAGTGAGAGTCAGTGTGTGTGGGACCCGTACCCCAGTGAGAGTCAGTGTGTGTGTGGGACCCGTACCCCAGTGAGAGTCAGTGTGTGTGTGGGACACATACCCCAGTGAGAGTCAGTGTGTGTGGGACCCGTACCCCAGTGAGAGTCAGTGTGTGTGGGACCCGTACCCCAGTGAGAGTCAGTGTGTGTGGGACCTGTACCCCAGTGAGAGTCAGTGTGTGTGCGACCCGTACCCCAGTGAGAGTCAGTGTGTGTGGGACCCGTACCCCAGTGAGAGTCAGTGTGTGTGGGACCCGTACCCCAGTGAGTCAGTGTGTGTGGGACCCGTACCCCAGTGAGAGTCAGTGTGTGTGGGACCGTACCCCAGTGAGAGTCAGTGTGTGTGGGACCCGTACCCCAGTGAGAGTCAGTGTGTGTGGGACCCGTACCCCAGTGAGAGTCAGTGTGTGTGGGACCCGTACCCCAGTGAGAGTCAGTGTGTGTGTGGGACTGTACCCCAGTGAGAGTCAGTGTGTGTGGGACCCGTACCCCAGTGAGAGTCAGTGTGTGTGGGACCCGTACCCCAGTGAGAGTCAGTGTGTGTGGGACCCGTACCCCAGTGAGAGTCAGTGTGTGTGTGGGACCCGTACCCCAGTGAGAGTCAGTGTGTGTGGGACCCGTACCCCAGTGAGAGTCAATGTTTGTGTGACCTGTTCCCCAGTGAGAGTCAGTGTGTGTGGGACCCGTACCCCAGTGAGAGTCAGTGTGTGTGGGACCCGTACCCCAGTGAGAGTCAGTGTGTGTGGGACCCGTACCCCAGTGAGAGTCAGTGTGTGTGTGGGACCCGTACCCCAGTGAGAGTCAGTGTCTGTGGGACCCGTACCCCAGTGAGAGTCAGTGTGTTTGTGGGACCCGTACCCCAGTGAGAGTCAGTGTCTGTGGGACCCGTACCCCAGTGAGAGTCAGTGTGTGTGTGGGACCCGTACCCCAGTGAGAGTCAGTGTGTTTGTGGGACCCGTACCCCAGTGAGAGTCAGTGTCTGTGGGACCCGTACCCCAGTGAGAGTCAGAGTTTGTGGGACCTGTACCCCAGTGAGAGTCAGTGCGTGTGGGACGCGTACCCCAGTGAGAATCACTGTTTGTGGGACCCGTACCCCAGTGAGAGTCAATTTGTCTGGCACCCATACCCCAGTGAGAGTCAGTGTCTGTGGGACCCGTACCCCAGTGAGAGTCAGTGTGTGTGGGACCCGTACCCCAGTGAGAATCACTGTTTGTGGGACCCGTACCCCAGTGAGAGTCAGTGTGTGAGGGACCCGTACCCCAGTGAGAGTCAGTGTGTGAGGGACCCGTACCCCAGTGAGTGTCAGTGTGTGTGTGGGACCCGTACCGCAGGGAGATTCAGTGTCTTTGGGACCCGTACCCCAGTGAGAGTCAGTGTGTGTGGACTGTACCCCAGTGAGAGTCAGTGTGTGTGGGACCCGTACCCCAGTGAGAGTCAGTGTGTGTGTGGGACCCGTACCCCAGTGAGAGTCAGTGTTTGTTGGACACGTACCCCAGTGAGAGTCAGTGTGTGTGGGACCCGTACCCCAGTGAGAGTCAGTGTGTGTGTGGGACCCGTGCCCCAGTGAGAGTCAGTGTGTGTAGGACCCGTACCCCAGTGAGAGTCATTGTGTGTGGGACCCGTACCCCAGTGAGAGTCTTTGTGTGTGGGACCCGTACCCCAATAAGAGACAGTGTCTGAGGGACGCGTACCCCAGTGAGAGTCAGTGTGTGTGGGACCCTTACCCCAGTGAGAGTCAGTTTGGCTGGGACCCATACCCCAGTGAGAGTCAGTGTGTGTGGGACCCGTACCCCAGTGAGATTCAGTGTGTGTGGGACCCGTACCCCAGTGAGAGTCAGTGTGTGTTGGACCCGTACCCCAGTGAGAGTCAGTGTGTGTGTGGGACCCGTACCCCAGTGAGAGTCAGTGTGTGTGGGACACGTACCCCAGTGAGAGTCAGTGTGTGTGTGGGTCCCGTACCGCAGTGAGAGTCAGTGTGTGTGGGACCCGTACCCCAGTGATAGTCAGTGTGTCTGTGTGGGACCCGTACCCCAGTGAGACTCAGTGTGTGTGGGACCCGTACCCCAGTAGTGAGTCAGTGTGTGTGGGACACGTACCCCAGTGAGAGTCAGTGTGTGTGGGACCCGTACCCCAGTGAGAGTCAATGTTTGTGTGATCCGTACCCCAGAGAGAGTCAGTGTGTTTGTGGGACCCGTACCCCAGTGAGAGTCAGTGTGTGTGGGACCTTTGCCCCAGTGAGAGTCAGTGCGTGTGGGACCCGTACCACAGTGAGAGTCAGTGTGTGTGGGACCCTTTGCCCCAGTGAGAGTCAGTGTCTGTGAGACCCGTACCCCAGTGAGAGTCAGTGTGTGTGGGACCCGTACCCCTGTGAGAGTCAGTGTGTGTGGGACCCGTACCCCAGGGAGAGTCAGGGTGTGTGTGGGACCCGTACCCCAGTGAGAGTCAGTGTCTGTGGGACCCGTACCCAAGTGAGAGTCAGTGTGTGTGGGACCCGTACCCCAGTGAGAGTCAGTGTGTGTGGGACCTGTACCCCAGTGAGAGTCAGTGTGTGTGGGACCCGTACCCCAGTGAGAGTTACTGTGTGTGGGACCTGTACCCCAGTGAGAGTCAGGGTGTGTGTGGGACCCGTACCCCAGTGAGAGTCAGTGTGTGTAGGACCCGTACCCCAGTTAGCGTCAGAGTGTGTGCGACGCGTACCCCAGTGAGAGTCAGTGTTTGTGGGACCTGTACCCCAGTGAGAGTCAGCGTGTGTGGGACCCGTACCCCAGTGAGAGTCAGTGTGTGTGGGACACATACCCCAGTGAGAGTCAGTGTGGGTGGGACCCGTACCCCAGTGAGAGTCAGTGTGAGTGGGACCCGTACCCCAGTGAGAATCAGTGTGTGTGTGGGACCCGTACCCCAGTGAGAGTCAGTGTGTGTGGGACCCGTACCCAAGTGAGAGTCAGTGTGTGTGGGACCCGTACCCCAGTGAGAATCAGTGTCTGTTTGGGACCCGTACCCCAGTGAGAGTCAGTGTGTGTGGGACCCGTACCCAAGTGAGAGTCAGTGTTTCTGAGAGCCGTACCCCAGTCAGTGAGTGTGTGGGGGACCCGTACCCCAGTGAGAGTCAGTGTGTGTGTGGGACCCGTACCCCAGTGAGAGTCAGTGTGTGTGGGACACGTACCCCAGTGAGAGTCAGTGTCTGTGAGACCCGTACCCCAGTGAGAGTCAGTGTGTGTGTGGGACCCGTACACCAGTGAGAGTCAGTGTCTGTGGGACCCGTACCCCAGTGAGAGTCAGTGTCTGTGGTACCCGTACCCCAGTGAGAGTCTGTGTGTGTGGGACCTGTACCCCAGTGAGAGTCAGTGTGTGTGGGACCCGTACCCCAGTGAGAGTCACTGTGTGTGGGACCTGTACCCCAGTGAGAGTCAGGGTGTGTGTGGGACCCGTACCCCAGTGAGAGTCAGTGTGTGTGGGACCCGTACCCCAGTTAGAGTCAGAGTGTGTGCGACCCGTACCCCAGTGAGAGTCAGTGTTTGTGGGACCTGTACCCCAGTGAGAGTCAGCGTGTGTGGGACCCGTACCACAGTGAGAGTCAGTGTGTGTGGGACACGTACCCCAGTGAGAGTCAGTGTGTGTGGGACCCGTACCCCATTGAGAGTCAGTGTGAGTGGGACCCGTACCCCAGTGAGAATCAGTGTGTGTGTGGGACCCGTACCCCAGTGAGAGTCAGTGTGTGTGAGACCCGTACCCAAGTGAGAGTCAGTGTGTGTGGGACCCGTACCCCAGTGAGAATCAGTGTCTGTTTGGGACCCGTACCCCAGTGAGAGTCAGTGTGTGTGGGACCCGTACCCAAGTGAGAGTCAGTGTTTCTGAGAGCCGTACCCCAGTCAGTGAGTGTGTGGGGGACCCGTACCCCAGTGAGAGTCAGTGTGTGTGTGGGACCCGTACCCCAGTGAGAGTCAGTGTGTGTGTGTGACCCGTACCCCAGTGAGAGTCAGTGTGTGAGGGAACCGTACCCCAGTGAGAGTCAGCGTGTGTGGGACCCGTAGCCCAGTGAGAGTCAGTGTGTGTGTGGGACCCGTACCCCAGTGAGAGTCAGTGTGTGTGTGTGACCCGTACCCCAGTGAGAGTCAGTGTGTGAGGGAACCGTACCCCAGTGAGAGTCAGCGTGTGTGGGACCCGTAGCCCAGTGAGAGTCAGTGTGTGTGTGGGACCCGTACCCCAGTGAGAGTCAGGGAGTGTGTGGGTCCCGTACCCCAGTGAGAGTCAGTGTGTGTGGGACGCGTACCCCAGTGAGAGTCAGTGTGTGTGAGACCCGTACCCCAGTGAGTGTCAGTGTGTGTTGGACCTGTACCACAGTGAGAGTCAGTGTGTGTGGGACCCGTACCCCAGTGAGAGTCAGTGTGTGTGGGACCCGTACCCCAGTGAGAGTCAGTGTGTGTGGGACCCGTACCCCAGTGATTGTCAGTGTGTGTGGGACCCGTACCCCAGTGAGAGTCAGTGTGTGTGGGACCCGTACCCCAGTGAGAGTCAGTGTGTGTGGGACCCGTACCCCAGTGAGAGTCCGTGTGTGTGTGGGACCCGCACCCCAGTGAGAGTCAGTGTGTGTGTGGGACCTGTACCCCAGTGAGAGTCAGTGTGTGTGGGACCCGTACCCCAGTGAGAGTCAGTGTGTGTGGGACACGTACCCCGGTGAGAGTCAGTGTGTGTGGGACCAGTACCCCAGTGAGATTCAGTGTGTGTGGGACCCGTACCCCAGTGAGAGTCAGTGTGTGTTGGACCCGTACCCCAGTGAGAGTCAGTGTGTGTGTGGGACCCGTACCCCAGTGAGAGTCAGTGTGTGTGGGACACGTACCCCAGTGAGAGTAGGTGTGTGTGTGGGTCCCGTACCGCAGTGAGAGTCAGTGTGTGTGGGACCTGTTTCACAGTGAGAGTCAGTGTGTGTGGGACCCGTACCCCAGTGAGACTCAGTGTGTGTGGGACCCGTACGCCAGTGAGAGTCAGTGTGTGTGGGACACGTACCCCAGTGAGAGTCAGTGTGTGTGGGACACGTACCCCAGTGAGAGTCAGTGTGTGTGGGACCCGTACCCCAGTGAGAGTCAATGTTTGTGTGATCCGTACCCCATAGAGAGTCAGTGTGTTTGTGGGAACCGTACCCCAGTGAGAGTCAGTGTGTGTGGGACCTTTGCCCCAGTGAGAGTCAGTGTGTGTGTTGGACCCGTACCCCAGTGAGAGTCATTGTGTGTGGCACCTTTGCCCCAGTGAGAGTCAGTGTCTGTGAGACCCGTACCCCAGTGAGAGTCAGTGAGTGTGGACCCGTACCACTGTGAGAGTCAGTGTGTGTGGGACCCGTACCCCAGTGAGAGTCAGTGTGTGTGTGACCCGTACCCCAGTGAGAGTCAGGGTGTGTGTGGGACCCGTACCCCAGTGAGAGTCACTGTGGGTGGGACCTGTACCCCAGTGAGAGTCAGGGTGTGTGTGGGTCCCGTACCCCAGTGAGAGTCAGTGTGTGTATGACCCGTACCCCAGTTAGAGTCAGAGTGTGTGCGACCCGTACCCCAGTGAGAGTCAGTGTTTGTGGGACCTGTACCCCAGTGAGAGTCAGCGTGTGTGGGACCCGTACCCCAGTGAGAGTCAGTGTGTGTGGGACACGTACCCCAGTGAGAGTCAGTGTGTGTGGGACCCGTACCCCAGTGAGAGTCAGTGTGAGTGGGACCCGTACCCCAGTGAGAATCAGTGTGTGTGTGGGACCCGTACCCCAGTGAGAGTCAGTGTGTGTGGGACCCGTACCCAAGTGAGAGTCAGTGTGTGTGGGACCCGTACCCCAGTGAGAATCAGTGTCTGTTTGGGACCCGTACCCCAGTGAGAGTCAGTGTGTGTGGGACCCGTACCCAAGTGAGAGTCAGTGTTTCTGTGAGCCGTACCCCAGTCAGTGAGTGTGTGGGGGACCCGTACCCCAGTGAGAGTCAGTGTGTGTGTGGGACCCGTACCCCAGTGAGAGTCAGTGTGTGTGTGTGACCCGTACCCCAGTGAGAGTCAGTGTGTTTGGGAACCGTACCCCAGTGAGAGTCAGCGTGTGTGGGACCCGTAGCCCAGTGAGAGTCAGTGTGTGTGTGGGACCCGTACCCCAGTGAGAGTCAGGGAGTGTGTGGGTCCCGTACCCCAGTGAGAGTCATTGTGTGTGGGACGCGTACCCCAGTGAGAGTCAGTGTGTGTGGGACCCGAACCCCAGTGAGAGTCAGTGAGTGTGTGGGTCCCGTACACCAGTGTGAGTCAGTATGTGTGAGACCCGTACCCCAGTGTGTGTCAGTGTGTGTTGGACCTGTACCCCAGAGAGAGTCAGTGTGTGTGAGACCCGTACCCCAGTGAGAGTCAGTGTGTGTGGGACCCGTACCCCAGTGAGTGTCAGTGTGTGTGGGACCCGTACCCCAGTGAGAGTCAGTGTGTGTGGGACCCGTACCCCAGTGAGAGTCAGTGTGTGTGGGACCCGTACCCCAGTGAGAGTCAGTGTGTGTGTGAGACCCGTACCCCAGTGAGAGTCAGTGTGTGTGTGGGACCCGCACCCCAGTTATAGTCCGTGTGTGTTTGGGACCCAAACCCCAGTGAGAGTCAGTGTGTGTGTGGGACCCGTACCCCAGTGAGAGTCAGTGTGTGTTGGACACGTACCCCAGTGAGAGTCAGTGTGTGTGGGACCCGTACCCCAGTGAGAGTCAGTGTGTGTGGGACGCGTACCCCAGTGAGAGTCAGTGTGTGTGTGGGACCCGTAACCCAGTGAGAGTCAGTGTGTGTGAGACCCGTACCCCAGTGAGAGTCAGTGTGTGTGTGAGACCCGTACCCCAGTGAGAGTCAGTGTGTGTGGGACCCATATCCCAGTGAGAGTCAGTGTGTGTGTGGGACACGTACCCCAGTGAGAGTCAGTGTGTGTGGGACACGTACCCCAGTGAGAGTCAGTGTGTGTGGGACCCGTACCCCAGTGAGATTCAGTGTTTTTGGGACCCGTACCCCAGTGAGAGTCAGTGTGTGTGGGACCCGTACCCCAGTGACAGTCAGTGTGTGTGTGGGACCCGTACCCCAGTGAGAGTCAGTGTGTGTGGGACCTGTACCCCAGTGAGAGTCAGTGTTTGTGGGACCCGTACCCCAGTGAGAGTCAGTGTGTGTGGGACCCGTACCCCAGTGATTGTCAGTGTGTGTGTGGGACCCGTACCCCAGTGAGAGTCAGTGTGTGTGGGACCCGTACCCCAGTGAGAGTCAGTGTGTGTGGGACCCGTACCCCAGTGATTGTCAGTGTGTGTGGGACCCCTACCCCAGTGAGAGTCAGTGTGTGTGGGACCCGTAACCCAGTGAGAGTCAGTGTGTGTGGGACCCGTACCCCAATGAGAGTCAGTGTGTGTGTGAGACCCGTACCCCAGTGAGAGTCAGTGTGTGTGTGGGACCCGCACCCCAGTGAGAGTCCGTGTGTGTGTGGGACCCGCACCCCAGTGATAGTCAGTGTGTGTGTGGGACCTGTACCCCAGTGAGAGTCAGTGTGTGTGGGACCCGTACCCCAGTGAGAGTCAGTGTGTGTGGGTCCCGTACCTCAGTGAAAGTCGGTGTGTGTTTGGGATCCGTACCCCAGTGAGAGTTAGTCTGAATGTGGGACCCGTACCCCGGTGAGAGTCAGTGTGTGTGTGGGACCCGTACCCCAGTGAGAGTCAGTGTGTGTGGGACCCGTACCCCAGTGAGAGTCAGTGTGTGTGGGACATGTACCCCAGTGAGAGTCAGTGTGTGTGGCACCCGTACCCCAGTGAGAGTCCGTGTGTGTGGGACCCCTAACCCAGTGATAGTCAGTGTGTGTGTAGAACCCTTCCCCCAATAAGAGTCAGTGTCTGTGGGACGCATACCCCAGTGAGAGTCAGTGTGTGTAGGACCCGTACCCCAGTGAGAGTCAGTGTGTGTGTGGAACCCGTAACCCAGTGAGTGTCAGGGTGTGAAGGACCCGTACCCCAGTGAGAGTCAGTGTGTGTGTGGAACCCGTAACCCAGTGAGTGTCAGGGTGTGAAGAACCCGTACCCCAGTGAGAGTCAGTGTTTTTGGGACCCGTACCCCAGTGAGAGTCAGTGTGTTTGGGACCCGTACCCCAGTGAGAGTCAGTGTGCGTGTGGGACCCGTACCCCAGTGAGAGTCAGTGTGTGTGAGACCCCTAACCCAGTGAGAGTCAGTGTGTGTGGGACCAATAACCCAGTGAGAGTCAGTGTATCTGGGACCTGTACCCCAGTGAGAATCAGTGTGTGTGTTTTGGACCCTTACCCCAGTTAGAGTCAGTGTGTGTGGGTCCCGTACCCCAGTGAGAGTCAGTGTGTGTGGGACCCGTACCTCAGTGAGAGTCAGTGTCTGTGGGACCCGTACCCCAGTGAGAGTCAGTGTGTGTGGGACCCGTACCCCAGTGAGAGTCAGTGTGTGTGTGTGGGACCCGTACCCCAGTGAGAGTCAGTGTGTGTGTGGGACGCGAACCCCAGTGAGAGTCAGTGTGTGAGGGACCTGTACCCCAGTGAGAGTCAGTGTGTGTGGGGCACGTACCCCAGTGAGAGTCAGTGTGTGTGGGACCCGTACCCCAGTGAGAGTCAGCGTGTGTGGGACACGTACCCCAGTGAGAGTCAGTGTGAGTGTGGGACCCGAATCACAGTGAGAGTCAGTGTGTGTGGGTCCCGTACCCCAGTGAGAGTCAGTGTGATTGTGGGACCCGAATCCCAGACAGAGACAGTGTGTGTGGGTCCCGTACCCCAGTGAGAGTCAGTGTGTGTTTGGGACCCGTACCCCAGTGAGAGTCAGTGTGTGTGGCACCCGTACCCCAGTGAGAGTCCGTGTGTGTGGGACCCCTAACCCAGTGATAGTCAGTGTGTGTGTAGAACCCTTCCCCCAATAAGAGTCAGTGTCTGTGGGACGCATACCCCAGTGAGAGTCAGTGTGTGTAGGACCCGTACCCCAGTGAGAGTCAGTGTGTGTGTGGAACCCGTAACCCAGTGAGTGTCAGGGTGTGAAGGACCCGTACCCCAGTGAGAGTCAGTGTGTGTGTGGAACCCGTAACCCAGTGAGTGTCAGGGTGTGAAGAACCCGTACCCCAGTGAGAGTCAGTGTTTTTGGGACCCGTACCCCAGTGAGAGTCAGTGTGTTTGGGACCCGTACCCCAGTGAGAGTCAGTGTGCGTGTGGGACCCGTACCCCAGTGAGAGTCAGTGTGTGTGAGACCCCTAACCCAGTGAGAGTCAGTGTGTGTGGGACCAATAACCCAGTGAGAGTCAGTGTATCTGGGACCTGTACCCCAGTGAGAATCAGTGTGTGTGTTTTGGACCCTTACCCCAGTTAGAGTCAGTGTGTGTGGATCCCGTACCCCAGTGAGAGTCAGTGTGTGTGGGACCCGTACCTCAGTGAGAGTCAGTGTCTGTGGGACCCGTACCCCAGTGAGAGTCAGTGCGTGTGGGACCCGTACCCCAGTGAGAGTCAGTGTGTGTGTGGGACCCGTACCCCAGTGAGAGTCAGTGTGTGTGTGTGGGACCCGTACCCCAGTGAGAGTCAGTGTGTGTGTGGGACGCGAACCCCAGTGAGAGTCAGTGTGTGAGGGACCTGTACCCCAGTGAGAGTCAGTGTGTGTGGGGCACGTACCCCAGTGAGAGTCAGTGTGTGTGGGACCCGTACCCCAGTGAGAGTCAGTGTCTGTGGGTCCCGTACCCCAGTGAGAGTCAGTGTGAGTGTGGGACCCGAATCCCAGTGAGAGTCAGTGTGTGTGGGTCCCGTACCCCAGTGAGAGTCAGTGTGATTGTGGGACCCGAATCCCAGTGAGAGTCAGTGTGTGTTTGGGACCCGTACCCCAGTGAGAGTCAGTGTGTGTGGGACCCGTACCCCAGTGAGAGTCAGTGTGTGTGGGACATGTACCCCAGTTAGATTCAGTGTGTGTGGGACACGTACCCCAGTTAGAGTCAGTGTGTCTGTGAGCCGTACCCCAGTCACTGTGTGTGTGGTGGACCCGTACCCCAGTGAGAGTCATTGTGTGTGGGACCTTTACCCCAATGAGAGTCAGTGTGTGTGGGTCCCGTATCACAGTGAGAGTCAGTGTGAGTGTGGGACCCGATTCCCAGTGAGAGTCAGTGTGTGGGACCCGTACCCCAGTGAGAGTCAGTGTATATGGGACCTGTACCCCAGTGAGAGTCAGTGTGTGTGTGGGACCCGTAACCCAGTGAGAGTCAGTGTGTGTGGGACCCGTACCCAAGTGTGAGTCAGTGTGTGTGGACCCGTACCCTTGTGAGAGTCAGTGTGTGTGGGACCCGTACCCAAGTGAGAGTCAGTGTTTCTGTGAGCCGTACCCCAGTCAGTGAGTGTGTGGGTATCCGTACCCCAGTGAGAGTCAGCGTGTGTGGCACCAGTAACCCAGTGAGAGTGTGTTTTGTGTGGGACCCATACCCCAGTGAGAGTCAGTGTGTGTGTGGGACACGTTTCCCAGTGAGAGTCAGTGTGTGTGGGACCCATACCCCAGTGAGAGTCAGTGTGTGTGGGACCCGTACCCCAGTGAGAGTCAGTGTGTGTGTGGGACCCGTACCCCAGTGAGAGTCAGTGTGTGTGTGGGACACATACCCCAGTGAGAGTCAGTGTGTGTGGGACCCGTACCCCAGTGAGAGTCAGTGTGTGTGTGGGTCCCGTACCCCAGTGAGAGTCAGTATGTGTGGGACCCGTACCCCATTGAGAGTCAGTGTGTGTGGGACCCGTACCCCAGTGAGAGTCAGTGTGTGTGGGACATGTACCCCAGTTAGAGTCAGTGTGTGTGGGACACATACCCCAGTTAGAGTCATTTTGTCTGTGAGTCGTACGCCAGTCACTGTGTGTGTGGTGGACCCGTACCCCAGTGAGAGTCAGTGTGTGTGGGACCCGTACCCCAGTGAGAGTCAGTGTGTGTGGGACCCGTACCCCAGTGAGAGTCAGTGTGTGTGGGACCCGTAGCCCAGTGAGAGTCAGTGCGTGTGGGACCTGTACCCCAGTGAGAGTCAGTGTGTGTGGGACCCGTTTCCCTGTGTGAGTCAGTGTGTGTGGGACCCGTACCCCAGTGAGAATCAATGTTTGTGTGACCTGTTCCCCAGTGAGAGTCAGTGTGTCTGAGACCCGTACCCCAGTGAGAGTCAGTGTGTGTGGGACATGTACCCCAGTTAGAGTCAGTGTGTGTGGGACACATACCCCAGTTAGAGTCATTTTGTCTGTGAGTCGTACGCCAGTCACTGTGTGTGTGGTGGACCCGTACCCCAGTGAGAGTCAGTGTGTGTGGGACACGAACCCCAGTGGGAGTCATTGTGTGTGGGACCCTTACCCCAGTGAGAGTCAGTGTGTGTGGGTCCCGTATCACAGTGAGAGTCAGTGTGAGTGTGGGACCCGATTCCCAGTGAGAGTCAGTGTGTGTGTGGGACTGTACCCCAGTGAGAGTCAGTGTGTGTGGCACCCGTACCCCAGTGAGAGTCAGTGTGTATGGGACCCGTACCCCAGTGAGAGTCAGTGTGTGTGGGACCCGTACCCAAGTGAGAGTCAGTGTTTCTGTGAGCCGTTCCCCAGTCAGTGAGTGTGTGGGTATCCGTACCCCAGTGAGAGTCAGTGTGTGTGGGACCGGTACCCCAGTGAGAGCCAGTGTGCGTGTGGGACCCGTACCCCAGTGAGAGTCAGTGTGTGTGGGACCCTTACCCCAGTGAGAGTCAGTGTGTGTGGGACCCGTAGCCCAGTGAGAGTCAGTGTGTGTGGGACCCGTAACCTAGTGAGAGTCAGGGTGTGTGGGACCCGTACCCCAGTGAGAGTCAATGTTTGTGTGACGTGTTCCCCAGTGAGAGTCAGTGTGTCTGAGACCCGTACCCCAGTGAGCGTCAGTGTGTGTGGGACCCGTACCCCAGTGAGATTCAGTGTGTGTGGGACCCGTACCCCAGTGAGAGTCAGTGTGTGTGGGACCCGTACCCCAGTGAGAGTCAGTGTGTGTGTGGGACCTGTACCCCAGTGAGAGTCAGTGTGTGTGGGACCCTTACCCCAGTGAGAGTCAGTCTATGTGGGACCCGTACCCCAGTGAGTGTCAGTGTGTGTGGGACCCGTACCCCAGTGAGAGTCAGTGTGAGTGTGGGACCCGATTCCCAGTGAGAGTCAGTGTGTGTGTGGGACTGTACCCCAGTGAGAGTCAGTGTGTATGGGACCTGTACCCCAGTGAGAGTCAGTGTGTGTGTGGGACCCGTAACCCAGTGAGAGTCAGTGTGTGTGGGACCCGTACCCAAGTGAGAGTCAGTGTTTCTGTGAGCCGTTCCCCAGTCAGTGAGTGTGTGGGTATCCGTACCCCAGTGAGAGTCAGTTTGTGTGGCACCCGTACCCCAGTGAGAGTGTGTTTTGTGTGGGACCCATACCCCAGTGAGAGTCAGTGTGTGTGGGACCCGTACCCCAGTGAGAGTCACTGTGTGTGAGACCCGTACCCCAGTGAGAGTCAGTGTGTGTGGGACCCTTACCCCAGTGAGAGTCAGTGTGTGTGGGACCCGTAGCCCAGTGAGAGTCAGTGTGTGTGGGACCCGTAACCTAGTGAGAGTCAGGGTGTGTGGGACCCGTACCCCAGTGAGAGTCAATGTTTGTGTGACGTGTTCCCCAGTGAGAGTCAGTGTGTCTGAGACCCGTACCCCAGTGAGAGTCAGTGTGTGTGGGACCCGTACCCCAGTGAGATTCAGTGTGTGTGGGACCCGTACCCCAGTGAGAGTCAGTGTGTGTGGGACCCGTACCCCAGTGAGAGTCAGTGTGTGTGTGGGACCTGTACCCCAGTGAGAGTCAGTGTGTGTGGGACCCTTACCCCAGTGAGAGTCAGTCTATGTGGGACCCGTACCCCAGTGAGTGTCAGTGTGTGTGGGACCCGTACCCCAGTGAGAGTCAGTGTGTGTGTGGGACCCGTACCACAGTGAGAGTCAGTGTTTGTGGGACCCGTACCCCAGTGAGAGTCAGTGTGTGATGGACCTGTACCCCAGTGAGAGTCAGCGTGTGGGTCACCCGTACCCCAGTGAGAGTGTGTTTTGTGTGGGACCCATACCCCAGTGAGAGTCAGTGTGTGTGTGAGACCCGTACCCCGTTGAGAGTCAGCGTGTGTTGGACCCGTACCCCAGTGAGAGTCAGTGTGTGTGAGACTCGTACCCCAGTTAGAGTCAGTGTGTGTGGGACACGTACCCCAGTGAGAGTCAGTGTGTGTGGGACCTTTACCCCAGTGAGATTCAGTGTGTGTGTGGGACATGTACCCCAGTGAGAGTCAGTGTGTGTGGGACCCGTACCCCAGTGAGAGTCAGTGTGTGTGGGACCCGTACCCCAGTGAGAGTCAGTGTGTGTGTGCGACCCGAACCCCAGTGAGAGTCAGTGTGTGTGGGACCTGTACCCCAGTGAGAGTCAGTGTGTGTGGTACCCGAACCCCAGTGAGAGTCAGTGTGTGTGGGACCCGTACCCCAGTGAGAGTCAGTGTGTGTGTGGGACCCATAACCCAGTGAGAGTCAGTGTGTGTGGGACCCGTAGCCCAGTGTGAGTCAGTGTGTGTGTGGGACCCGTACCCCAGTGAGAATCAGTGTGTGTGGGACTGTACCCCAGTGAGAGTCAGTGTGTGTGGGACCCATAACCCAGTGAGAGTCAGTGTGTGTGAAACGTACCCCAGTTAGAGTCAGTGTGTCTGTGAGCCGTACCCCAGTCAGTGTGTGTGTGGGACCTATACCCCAGTGAGAGTCAGTGTGTGTGGGACCCGTACCCCAGTGAGAGTCAATGTGTGTGGGACCCGGAGCCCAGTGAGAGTCAGTGTGTGTGGGACCCGTACCCCAGTGAGAGTCAGTGTGTGTGGGACCCGTACCCCAGTGAGAGTCAATGTGTGTGGGACCCGTTTCCCAGTCTGAGTCAGTGTGTGTGGGACCCGTACCCCAGTGAGAGTCAATGTTTGTGTGACCTGTTCCCCAGTGAGATTCAGTGTGTGTGAGACCCGTACCCCAGTGAGAGTCAGTGTGTGTGGCACCCGTACCCCAGTGAGATTCAGTGTGTGTGGGACCCGTACCCCAGTGAGAGTCAGTGTGTGTGGGACCCGTACCCCAGTGAGAGTCATTGTGTGTGTGGGTCCCGTACCCCAGTGAGAGTCAGTGTGTGTGGGACCCGTACCCCAGTGAGAGTCATTGTGTGTGTGCGACCCGAACCCCAGTGAGAGTCAGTGTGTGTGGGACCTGTACCCCAGTGAGAGTCAGTGTGTGTGGGACCCGAAACCCAGTGAGAGTCAGTGTGTGTGGGACCCGTACCCCAATGAGAGTCAGTGTGTGTGTGGGACCCATAACCCAGTGAGTGTCAGTGTGTGTGGGACCCGTACCCCAGTGAGAGTCAGTGTGTTTGTGGGACCCGTACCCCAGTGAGAGTCAGTGTGTGTGGGTCTGTACCCCAGTGAGAGTCAGTGTGTGTGGGACCCATAACCCAGTGAGAGTCAGTGTGTGTGGGACACGTACCCCAGTTAGAGTCAGTGTGTCTGTGAGCCGTACCCCAGTCAGTGTGTGTGTGGGATCTATACCCCAGTGCGAGTAATTGTGTGTGGGACCCGTACCCCAGTGAGAGTCAATGTGTGTGGGACACGTAGCCCAGTGAGAGTCAGTGTGTGTGGGACCCGTACCACAGTGAGAGTCAATGTTTGTGTGACCTGTTCCCCAGTGAGAGTCAGTGTGTCTGAGACCCGTACCCCAGTGAGAGTCAGTGTGTGTGGGACCCGTACACCAGTGAGAGTCAGTGTGTGTGGGACCCGTACCCCAGTGAGAGTCAGTGTGTGTGGGACCCGTACCCCAGTGAGAGCCATTGTGTGTGTGGGTCCCGTACCCCAGTGAGAGTCAGTGTGTGTGGGACCTTTACCCCAGTGAGAGTCAGTGTGTGTGGGACCTGTACCCCAGTGAAAGTCAGTGTGTGTGGTTCCCGTACCCCAGTGAGACTCACTGTGTGTGGGACCCGTACCCCAGTGAGAGTCAGTGTGTGTGGGACCCGTACCCCAGTGAGAGTCAGTGTGTGTTAGACACGTACCCCAGTGAGAGTCAGTGTGTGTGGGACACGTACCCCAGTGAGAGTCAGTGTGTGTGGGACCTTTACCCCAGTGAGAGTCAGTGTGTGTGGGACCCGTACCCCAGTGAGAGTCAGTGTGTGTGGGACCCGTACCCCAGTGAGAGTCAGTGTGTGTGTGCGACCCGAACCCCAGTGAGAGTCAGTGTGTGTGGGACCTGTACCCCAGTGAGAGTCAGTGTGTGTGGTACCCGAACCCCAGTGAGAGTCAGTGTGTGTGGGACCCGTACCCCAGTGAGAGTCAGTGTGTGTGTGGGACCCATAACCCAGTGAGAGTCAGTGTGTGTGGGACCCGTAGCCCAGTGTGAGTCAGTATGTGTGTGGGACCCGTACCCCAGTGAGAATCAGTGTGTGTGGGACCCATAACCCAGTGAGAGTCAGTGTGTGTGAAACGTACCCCAGTTAGAGTCAGTGTGTCTGTGAGCCGTACCCCAGTCAGTGTGTGTGTGGGACCTATACCCCAGTGAGAGTCAGTGTGTGTGGGACCCGTACCCCAGTGAGAGTCAATGTGTGTGGGACCCGGAGCCCAGTGAGAGTCAGTGTGTGTGGGACCCGTACCCCAGTGAGAGTCAGTGTGTGTGGGACCCGTACCCCAGTGAGAGTCAATGTGTGTGGGACCCGTTTCCCAGTCTGAGTCAGTGTGTGTGGGACCCGTACCCCAGTGAGAGTCAATGTTTGTGTGACCTGTTCCCCAGTGAGATTCAGTGTGTCTGAGACCCGTACCCCAGTGAGAGTCATTGTGTGTGGCACCCGTACCCCAGTGAGATTCAGTGTGTGTGGGACCCGTACCCCAGTGAGAGTCAGTGTGTGTGGGACCCGTACCCCAGTGAGAGTCATTGTGTGTGTGGGTCCCGTACCCCAGTGAGAGTCAGTGTGTGTGGGACCCGTACCCCAGTGAGAGTCATTGTGTGTGTGCGACCCGAACCCCAGTGAGAGTCAGTGTGTGTGGGACCTGTACCCCAGTGAGAGTCAGTGTGTGTGGGACCCGAAACCCAGTGAGAGTCAGTGTGTGTGGGACCCGTACCCCAATGAGAGTCAGTGTGTGTGTGGGACCCATAACCCAGTGAGTGTCAGTGTGTGTGGGACCCGTACCCCAGTGAGACTCAGTGTGTTTGTGGGACCCGTACCCCAGTGAGAGTCAGTGTGTGTGGGTCTGTACCCCAGTGAGAGTCAGTGTGTGTGGGACCCATAACCCAGTGAGAGTCAGTGTGTGTGGGACTGTACCCCAGTGAGAGTCAGTGTGTGTGGGACTGTACCCCAGTGAGAGTCAGTGTGTGTGGGACCCATAACCCAGTGAGAGTCAGTGTGTGTGGGACACGTACCCCAGTTAGAGTCAGTGTGTCTGTGAGCCGTACCCCAGTCAGTGTGTGTGTGGGACCTATACCCCAGTGCGAGTAATTGTGTGTGGGACCCGTACCCCAGTGAGAGTCAATGTGTGTGGGACACGTAGCCCAGTGAGAGTCAGTGTGTGTGGGACCCGTACCACAGTGAGAGTCAATGTTTGTGTGACCTGTTCCCCAGTGAGAGTCAGTGTATCTGAGACCCGTACCCCAGTGAGAGTCAGTGTGTGTGGGACCCGTACACCAGTGAGAGTCAGTGTGTGTGGGACCCGTACCCCAGTGAGAGTCAGTGTGTGTGGGACCCGTACCCCAGTGAGAGTCATTGTGTGTGTGGGTCCCGTACCCCAGTGAGAGTCAGTGTGTGTGGGACCTTTACCCCAGTGAGAGTCAGTGTGTGTGGGACCTGTACCCCAGTGAAAGTCAGTGTGTGTGGTTCCCGTACCCCAGTGAGACTCACTGTGTGTGGGACCCGTACCCCAGTGAGAGTCAATGTGTGTGGGACCTGTACCCCAGTGAGAGTGTGTTTTGTGTGGGACCCATACCCCAGTGAGAGTCAGTGTGTGTGTGAGACCCGTACCCCGTTGAGAGTCAGCGTGTGTGGGACCCGTAACCCAATGTGAGTCAGTGTGTGTGGGACCCGTACCCCAGTGAGAGTGTGTTTTGTGTGGGACCCATACCCCAGTGAGAGTCAGTGTGTGTGGGACCCGTACCCCAGTGAGAGTGTGTTTTGTGTGGGACCCATACCCCAGTGAGAGTCAGTGTGTGTGGGACCCGTACCCCAGTGAGAGTGTGTTTTGTGTGGGACCCATACCCCAGTGAGAGTCAGTGTGTGTGTGAGACCCGTAACCCGTTGAGAGTCAGCGTGTGTGGGACCCGTACCCCAGTGAGAGTCAGTGTGTGTGTGAGACACGTACCCCAGTGAGAGTCAGTGTGTGTGGGACCTGTACCCCAGTGAGAGTCAGTGTGTGTGGGACCTTTACCCCAGTGAGATTCAGTGTTTGTGTGGGTCCTGTACCCCAGTGAGAGTCAGTGTGTGTGGGACCCGTACCCCAGTGAGAGTCAGTGTGTGTGGGACCCGTACCCCAGTGAGAGTCAGTGTGTGTTAGACACGTACCCCAGTGAGAGTCAGTGTGTGTGGGACACGTACCCCAGTGAGAGTCAGTGTGTGTGGGACCTTTACCCCAGTGAGAGTCAGTGTGTGTGGGACCCGTACCCCAGTGAGAGTCAGTGTGTGTGGGACCCGTACCCCAGTGAGAGTCAGTGTGTGTGTGCGACCCGAACCCCAGTGAGAGTCAGTGTGTGTGGGACCTGTACCCCAGTGAGAGTCAGTGTGTGTGGGACCCGAACCCCAGTGATAGTCAGTGTGTGTGGGACCCGTACCCCAGTGAGAGTCAGTGTGTGTGTGTGACCCATAACCCAGTGAGAGTCAGTGTGTGTGGGACCCGTACCCCAGTGAGAGTCAGTGTGTGTGTGGGACACGTACCCCAGTTAGAGTCAGTGTGTCTGTGAGCCGTACCCCAGTCAGTGTGTGTGTGGGACCTATACCCCAGTGAGAGTCAGTGTGTGTGGGACCCGTACCCCAGTGAGAGTCAATGTGTGAGGGACCTGTACCCCAGTGAGAGTGTGTTTTGTGTGGGACCCATACCCCAGTGAGAGTCAGTGTGTGTGTGAGACCCGTACCCCGTTGAGAGTCAGCGTGTGTGGGACCCGTAACCCAATGTGAGTCAGTGTGTGTGGGACCCGTACCCCAGTGAGAGTGTGTTTTGTGTGGGACCCATACCCCAGTGAGATTCAGTGTGTGTGGGACCCGTACCCCAGTGAGAGTGTGTTTTGTGTGGGACCCATACCCCAGTGAGAGTCAGTGTGTGTGTGAGACCCGTAACCCGTTGAGAGTCAGCGTGTGTGGGACCCGTACCCCAGTGAGAGTCAGTGTGTGTGTGAGACACGTACCCCAGTGAGAGTCAGTGTGTGTGGGACCTGTACCCCAGTGAGAGTCAGTGTGTGTGGGACCTTTACCCCAGTGAGATTCAGTGTTTGTGTGGGTCCTGTACCCCAGTGAGAGTCAGTGTGTGTGGGACCCGTACCCCAGTGAGAGTCAGTGTGTGTGGGACCCGTACCCCAGTGAGAGTCAGTGTGTGTGTGCGACCCGAACCCCAGTGAGAGTCAGTGTGTGTGGGACTTGTACCCCAGTGAGAGTCAGTGTGTGTGGGACCCGAACCCCAGTGAGAGTCAGTGTGTGTGGGACCCGTACCCCAGTGTGAGTCCGTGTGTGTGTGGGACCCATACCCCAGTGAGAGTCAGTGTGTGTGAGACCCGTACCCCAGTGAGAGTCAGTGTGTGTGGGACCCGTACCCCAGTGAGAGTCTGTGTGTGTGTGGGATTCGTACCCCAGTGAGATTCAGTGTGTGTGGGACCCGTACCCCAGTGAGAGTCAGTGTGTGTGGGACCCGTACCCCAGTGAGAGTCAGTGTGTGTGTGTGACCCATAACCCAGTGAGAGTCAGTGTGTGTGGGACCCGTACCCCAGTGAAAGTCAGTGTGTGTGGGACCCGTACCCCAGTGAGAGTCAATGTGTGAGGGACCTGTACCCCAGTGAGAGTGTGTTTTGTGTGGGACCCATACCCCAGTGAGAGTCAGTGTGTGTGTGAGACCCGTACCCCGTTGAGAGTCAGCGTGTGTGGGACCCGTAACCCAATGTGAGTCAGTGTGTGTGGGACCCGTACCCCAGTGAGAGTGTGTTTTGTGTGGGACCCATACCCCAGTGAGAGTCAGTGTGTGTGGGACCCGTACCCCAGTGAGAGTGTGTTTTGTGTGGGACCCATACCCCAGTGAGAGTCAGTGTGTGTGTGAGACCCGTAACCCCGTTGAGAGTCAGCGTGTGTGGGACCCGTACCCCAGTGAGAGTCAGTGTGTGTGTGAGACACGTACCCCAGTGAGAGTCAGTGTGTGTGGGACCTGTACCCCAGTGAGAGTCAGTGTGTGTGGGACTTTTACCCCAGTGAGATTCAGTGTTTGTGTGGGTCCTGTACCCCAGTGAGAGTCAGTGTGTGTGGGACCCGTACCCCAGTGAGAGTCAGTGTGTGTGGGACCCGTACCCCAGTGAGAGTCAGTGTGTGTTAGACACGTACCCCAGTGAGAGTCAGTGTGTGTGGGACACGTACCCCAGTGAGAGTCAGTGTGTGTGGGACGTTTACCCCAGTGAGAGTCAGTGTGTGTGGGACCCGTACCCCAGTGAGAGTCAGTGTGTGTGGGACCCGTACCCCAGTGAGAGTCAGTGTGTGTGTGCGACCCGAACCCCAGTGAGAGTCAGTGTGTGTGGGACCTGTACCCCAGAGAGAGTCAGTGTGTGTGGGACCCGAACCCCAGTGATAGTCAGTGTGTGTGGGACCCGTACCCCAGTGAGAGTCAGTGTGTGTGTGTGACCCATAACCCAGTGAGAGTCAGTGTGTGTGGGACCCGTACCCCAGTGAGAGTCAGTGTGTGTGTGGGACACGTACCCCAGTTAGAGTCAGTGTGTCTGTGAGCCGTACCCCAGTCAGTGTGTGTGTCGGACCTATACCCCAGTGAGAGTCAGTGTGTGTGGGACCCGTACCCCAGTGAGAGTCAATGTGTGAGGGACCTGTACCCCAGTGAGAGTGTGTTTTGTGTGGGACCCATACCCCAGTGAGAGTCAGTGTGTGTGTGAGACCCGTACCCCGTTGAGAGTCAGCGTGTGTGGGACCCGTAACCCAATGTGAGTCAGTGTGTGTGGGACCCGTACCCCAGTGAGAGTGTGTTTTGTGTGGGACCCATACCCCAGTGAGATTCAGTGTGTGTGGGACCCGTACCCCAGTGAGAGTGTGTTTTGTGTGGGACCCATACCCCAGTGAGAGTCAGTGTGTGTGTGAGACCCGTAACCCGTTGAGAGTCAGCGTGTGTGGGACCCGTACCCCAGTGAGAGTCAGTGTGTGTGTGAGACACGTACCCCAGTGAGAGTCAGTGTGTGTGGGACCTGTACCCCAGTGAGAGTCAGTGTGTGTGGGACCTTTACCCCAGTGAGATTCAGTGTTTGTGTGGGTCCTGTACCCCAGTGAGAGTCAGTGTGTGTGGGACCCGTACCCCAGTGAGAGTCAGTGTGTGTGGGACCCGTACCCCAGTGAGAGTCAGTGTGTGTGTGCGACCCGAACCCCAGTGAGAGTCAGTGTGTGTGGGACCTGTACCCCAGTGAGAGTCAGTGTGTGTGGGACCCGAACCCCAGTGAGAGTCAGTGTGTGTGGGACCCGTACCCCAGTGTGAGTCCGTGTGTGTGTGGGACCCATACCCCAGTGAGAGTCAGTGTGTGTGAGACCCGTACCCCAGTGAGAGTCAGTGTGTGTGGGACCCGTACCCCAGTGAGAGTCTGTGTGTGTGTGGGATTCGTACCCCAGTGAGATTCAGTGTGTGTGGGACCCGTACCCCAGTGAGAGTCAGTGTGTGTGGGACCCGTACACCAGTGAGAGTCAGTGTGTGTGGGACCCGTACCCCAGTGAGAGTCAGTGAGTGTGGGACCCGTACCCCAGTGAGAGTCAGTGTGTGAGGGACCTGTACCCCAGTGAGAGTCAGTGTGTGTGGGACCCGTACCCCAGGGAGAGTCAGTGTGTGTGTGAGACCCGTACCCCGTGAGAGTCAGCGTGTGTGGGACCCGTAACCCAATGTGAGTCAGTGTGTGTGGGACCCGTACCCCAGTGAGAGTGTGTTTTGTGTGGGACCCATACCCCAGTGAGAGTCAGTGTGTGTGGGACCGGTACCCCAGTGAGAGTGTGTTTTGTGTGGGACCCATACCCCAGTGAGAGTCAGTGTGTGTGGGACCCGTACCCCAGTGAGAGTGTGTTTTGTGTGAGACCCATACCCCAGTGAGAGTCAGTGTGTGTGTGAGACCCGTAACCCGTTGAGAGTCAGCGTGTGTGGGACCCGTACCCCAGTGAGAGTCAGTGTGTGTGTGAGACACGTACCCCAGTGAGAGTCAGTGTGTGTGGGACCTGTACCCCAGTGAGAGTCAGTGTGTGTGGGACCTTTACCCCAGTGAGATTCAGTGTTTGTGTGGGTCCTGTACCCCAGTGAGAGTCAGTGTGTGTGGGACCCGTACCCCAGTGAGAGTCAGTGTGTGTGGGACCCGTACCCCAGTGAGAGTCAGTGTGTGTTAGACACGTACCCCAGTGAGAGTCAGTGTGTGTGGGACACGTACCCCAGTGAGAGTCAGTGTGTGTGGGACCCGTACCCCAGTGAGAGTCAGTGTGTGTGGGACCCGTACCCCAGTGAGAGTCAGTGTGTGTGGAACCTGTACCCCAGTGAGAGTCAGTGTGTTTGTGGGCCTTGAACCCCAGTGAGAGTCAGTGTGTGTGGGACCTGTACCCCAGTGAGAGTCAGTGTGTTTGGGACCCGAACCCCAGTGAGAGTCAGTGTGTGTGGGACCCGTACCCCAGTGAGAGTCAGTGTGTGTGTGTGACCCATAACCCAGTGAGAGTCAGTGTGTGTGGGACCCGTACCCCAGTGAGAGTCAGTGTGTGTGTGGGACACGTACCCCAGTTAGAGTCAGTGTGTCTGTGAGCCGTACCCCAGTCAGTGTGTGTGTGGGACCTATACCCCAGTGAGAGTCAGTGTGTGTGGGACCCGTACCCCAGTGAGAGTCAATGTGTGAGGGACCTGTACCCCAGTGAGAGTGTGTTTTGTGTGGGACCCATACCCCAGTGAGAGTCAGTGTGTGTGTGAGACCCGTACCCCGTTGAGAGTCAGCGTGTGTGGGACCCGTAACCCAATGTGAGTCAGTGTGTGTGGGACCCGTACCCCAGTGAGAGTGTGTTTTGTGTGGGACCCATACCCCAGTGAGATTCAGTGTGTGTGGGACCCGTACCCCAGTGAGAGTTTGTTTTGTGTGGGACCCATACCCCAGTGAGAGTCAGTGTGTGTGTGAGACCCGTAACCCGTTGAGAGTCAGCGTGTGTGGGACCCGTACCCCAGTGAGAGTCAGTGTGTGTGTGAGACACGTACCCCAGTGAGAGTCAGTGTGTGTGGGACCTGTACCCCAGTGAGAGTCAGTGTGTGTGGGACCTTTACCCCAGTGAGATTCAGTGTTTGTGTGGGTCCTGTACCCCAGTGAGAGTCAGTGTGTGTGGGACCCGTACCCCAGTGAGAGTCAGTGTGTGTGGGACCCGTACCCCAGTGAGAGTCAGTGTGTGTGTGCGACCCGAACCCCAGTGAGAGTCAGTGTGTGTGGGACCTGTACCCCAGTGAGAGTCAGTGTGTGTGGGACCCGAACCCCAGTGAGAGTCAGTGTGTGTGGGACCCGTACCCCAGTGTGAGTCCGTGTGTGTGTGGGACCCATACCCCAGTGAGAGTCAGTGTGTGTGGGACCCGTACCCCAGTGAGAGTCTGTGTGTGTGTGGGATTCGTACCCCAGTGAGATTCAGTGTGTGTGGGACCCGTACCCCAGTGAGAGTCAGTGTGTGTGGGACCCGTACCCCAGTGAGAGTCAGTGTGTGTGTGTGACCCATAACCCAGTGAGAGTCAGTGTGTGTGGGACCCGTACCCCAGTGAGAGTCAGTGTGTGTGGGACCCGTACCCCAGTGAGAGTCAATGTGTGAGGGACCTGTACCCCAGTGAGAGTGTGTTTTGTGTGGGACCCATACCCCAGTGAGAGTCAGTGTGTGTGTGAGACCCGTACCCCGTTGAGAGTCAGCGTGTGTGGGACCCGTAACCCAATGTGAGTCAGTGTGTGTGGGACCCGTACCCCAGTGAGAGTGTGTTTTGTGTGGGACCCATACCCCAGTGAGAGTCAGTGTGTGTGGGACCCGTACCCCAGTGAGAGTCAGTGTGTGTGGGACCCGTACCCCAGTGAGAGTCAGTGTGTGTGTGAGACACGTACCCCAGTGAGAGTCAGTGTGTGTGGGACCTGTACCCCAGTGAGAGTCAGTGTGTGTGGGACTTTTACCCCAGTGAGATTCAGTGTTTGTGTGGGTCCTGTACCCCAGTGAGAGTCAGTGTGTGTGGGACCCGTACCCCAGTGAGAGTCAGTGTGTGTGGGACCCGTACCCCAGTGAGAGTCAGTGTGTGTTAGACACGTACCCCAGTGAGAGTCAGTGTGTGTGGGACACGTACCCCAGTGAGAGTCAGTGTGTGTGGGACCTTTACCCCAGTGAGAGTCAGTGTGTGTGGGACCCGTACCCCAGTGAGAGTCAGTGTGTGTGGGACCTGTACCCCAGTGAGAGTCAGTGTGTGTGGGACCCGAACCCCAGTGATAGTCAGTGTGTGTGGGACCCGTACCCCAGTGAGAGTCAATGTGTGTGGGACCCGTACCCCAGTGAGAGTCAGTGTGTGTGTGCGACCCGAACCCCAGTGAGAGTCAGTGTGTGTGGGACCTGTACCCCAGTGAGAGTCAGTGTGTGTGGGACCCGAACCCCAGTGATAATCAGTGTGTGTGGGACCCGTACCCCAGTGAGAGTCAGTGTGTGTGTGTGACCCATAACCCAGTGAGAGTCAGTGTGTGTGGGACCCGTACCCCAGTGAGAGTCAGTGTGTGTGTGGGACACGTACCCCAGTTAGAGTCAGTGTGTCTGTGAGCCGTACCCCAGTCAGTGTGTGTGTGGGACCTATACCCCAGTGAGAGTCAGTGTGTGTGGGACCCGTACCCCAGTGAGAGTCAATGTGTGAGGGACCTGTACCCCAGTGAGAGTGTGTTTTGTGTGGGACCCATACCCCAGTGAGAGTCAGTGTGTGTGTGAGACCCGTACCCCGTTGAGAGTCAGCGTGTGTGGGACCCGTAACCCAATGTGAGTCAGTGTGTGTGGGACCCGTACCCCAGTGAGAGTGTGTTTTGTGTGGGACCCATACCCCAGTGAGATTCAGTGTGTGTGGGACCCGTACCCCAGTGAGAGTGTGTTTTGTGTGGGACCCATACCCCAGTGAGAGTCAGTGTGTGTGTGAGACCCGTAACCCGTTGAGAGTCAGCGTGTGTGGGACCCGTACCCCAGTGAGAGTCAGTGTGTGTGTGAGACACGTACCCCAGTGAGAGTCAGTGTGTGTGGGACCTGTACCCCAGTGAGAGTCAGTGTGTGTGGGACCTTTACCCCAGTGAGATTCAGTGTTTGTGTGGGTCCTGTACCCCAGTGAGAGTCAGTGTGTGTGGGACCCGTACCCCAGTGAGAGTCAGTGTGTGTGGGACCCGTACCCCAGTGAGAGTCAGTGTGTGTGTGCGACCCGAACCCCAGTGAGAGTCAGTGTGTGTGGGACCTGTACCCCAGTGAGAGTCAGTGTGTGTGGGACCCGAACCCCAGTGAGAGTCAGTGTGTGTGGGACCCGTACCCCAGTGTGAGTCCGTGTGTGTGTGGGACCCATACCCCAGTGAGAGTCAGTGTGTGTGAGACCCGTACCCCAGTGAGAGTCAGTGTGTGTGGGACCCGTACCCCAGTGAGAGTCTGTGTGTGTGTGGGATTCGTACCCCAGTGAGATTCAGTGTGTGTGGGACCCGTACCCCAGTGAGAGTCAGTGTGTGTGGGACCCGTACCCCAGTGAGAGTCACTGTGTGTGTGTGACCCATAACCCAGTGAGAGTCAGTGTGTGTGGGACCCGTACCCCAGTGAGAGTCAGTGTGTGTGGGACCCGTACCCCAGTGAGAGTCAATGTGTGAGGGACCTGTACCCCAGTGAGAGTGTGTTTTGTGTGGGACCCATACCCCAGTGAGAGTCAGTGTGTGTGTGAGACCCGTACCCCGTTGAGAGTCAGCGTGTGTGGGACCCGTAACCCAATGTGAGTCAGTGTGTGTGGGACCCATACCCCAGTGAGAGTGTGTTTTGTGTGGGACCCATACCCCAGTGAGAGTCAGTGTGTGTGGGACCCGTACCCCAGTGAGAGTGTGTTTTGTGTGGGACCCATACCCCAGTGAGAGTCAGTGTGTGTGTGAGACCCGTAACCCGTTGAGAGTCAGCGTGTGTGGGACCCGTACCCCAGTGAGAGTCAGTGTGTGTGTGAGACACGTACCCCAGTGAGAGTCAGTGTGTGTGGGACCTGTACCCCAGTGAGAGTCAGTGTGTGTGGGACTTTTACCCCAGTGAGATTCAGTGTTTGTGTGGGTCCTGTACCCCAGTGAGTGTCAGTGTGTGTGGGACCCGTACCCCAGTGAGAGTCAGTGTGTGTGGGACCCGTACCCCAGTGAGAGTCAGTGTGTGTGTGCGACCCGAACCCCAGTGAGAGTCAGTGTGTGTGGGACCTGTACCCCAGTGAGAGTCAGTGTGTGTGGGACCCGAACCCCAGTGAGAGTCAGTGTGTGTGGGACCCGTACCCCAGTGTGAGTCCGTGTGTGTGTGGGACCCATACCCCAGTGAGAGTCAGTGTGTGTGAGACCCGTACCCCAGTGAGAGTCAGTGTGTGTGGGACCCGTACCCCAGTGAGAGTCTGTGTGTGTGTGGGATTCGTACCCCAGTGAGATTCAGTGTGTGTGGGACCCGTACCCCAGTGAGAGTCAGTGTGTGTGGGACCCGTACCCCAGTGAGAGTCAGTGTGTGTGTGTGACCCATAACCCAGTGAGAGTCAGTGTGTGTGGGACCCGTACCCCAGTGAGAGTCAGTGTGTGTGTGGGACCCGTACCCCAGTTAGAGTCAGTGTTTCTGTGAGCCGTACCCCAGTCAGTGTCTGTGTGGGACCTATACCCCAGTGAGAGTCAGTGTGTGTGGGACCCGTACCCCAGTGAGAGTCAATGTGTGAGGGACCTGTACCCCAGTGAGAGTGTGTTTTGTGTGGGACCCATACCCCAGTGAGAGTCAGTGTGTGTGTGAGACCCGTACCCCGTTGAGAGTCAGCGTGTGTGGGACCCGTAACCCAATGTGAGTCAGTGTGTGTGGGACCCGTACCCCAGTGAGAGTGTGTTTTGTGTGGGACCCATACCCCAGTGAGAGTCAGTGTGTGTGGGACCCGTACCCCAGTGAGAGTGTGTTTTGTGTGGGACCCATACCCCTGTGAGAGTCAGTGTGTGTGTGAGACCCGTACCCCGTTGAGAGTCAGCGTGTGTGGGACCCGTACCCCAGTGAGAGTCAGTGTGTGTGTGAGACACGTACCCCAGTGAGAGTCAGTGTGTGTGGGACCTGTACCCCAGTGAGAGTCAGTGTGTGTGGGACCTTTACCCCAGTGAGATTCAGTGTTTGTGTGGGACCTGTACCCCAGTGAGAGTCAGTGTGTGTGGGACCCGTACCCCAGTGAGAGTCAGTGTGTGTGGGACCCGTACCCCAGTGAGAGTCAGTGTGTGTGTGCGACCCGAACCCCAGTGAGAGTCAGTGTGTGTGGGACCTGTACCCCAGTGAGAGTCAGTGTGTGTGGGACCCGAACCCCAGTGAGAGTCAGTGTGTGTGGGACCCGTACCCCAGTGTGAGTCCGTGTGTGTGTGGGACCCATACCCCAGTGAGAGTCAGTGTGTGTGAGACCCGTACCCCAGTGAGAGTCAGTGTGTGTGGGACCCGTACCCCAGTGAGAGTCTGTGTGTGTGTGGGATTCGTACCCCAGTGAGATTCAGTGTGTGTGGGACCCGTACCCCAGTGAGAGTCAGTGTGTGTGTGGGACCCGTACCCAGTGAGATTCAGTGTGTGTGGGACCCGTAACCCAGTGAGAGTCAGTGTCTGTGTGGGACCCTTACCCCAGTGAGAGTCAATTTGTGTGGTTCCCATACCCCAGTGAGAGTCAGTGTGTGTGGGACACGTACCCCAGTGAGAGTCAGTGTGTGTGTGGGACCCTTACCCCAGTGAGAGTCAGGGTGTGTGTGGGACCCGTACCCCAGTGAGAGTCAGTGTGTGAGGGACACGTACCTCAGTGAGATTCAGTGTGTGTGTCGGACCCTTACCCCAGTGAGAGTCAATTTGTGTGGTTCCCATACCCCAGTGAGAGTCAGTGTGTGTGGGACCCGTACCCCAGTGAGAGGCAGTGTGTGTGTCGGACCCTTACCCCAGTGAGTGTCAGTGTGTGTGGGACCCATACCCCAGTGAGAGTCAATTTGTGTGGTTCCCATACCCCAGTGAGAGTCAGTGTGTGTGGAACACGTACCCCAGTGAGAGTCAGTGTCTGTGTGGGACCCATACCCCAGTGAGAGTCAGTGTGTGTGTGGGACCCGTACCCCAGTGAGAGGCAGTGTGTGTGTCGGACCCTTAACCCAGTGAGAGTCAGTGTGTGTGGGACCCGTACCCCAGTGAGAGTCAATTTGTGTGGTTCCCGTACCCCAGTGAGAGTCAGTGTTTGTGGGACACGTACCCCAGTGAGAGTCAGTGTGTGTGTGGGACCCGTACCCCAGTGAGAGTCAGTGTGTTTGTGGGACCCGTACCCCAGTGAGAGTCAGTGTCTGTGGGACCCGTACCCCAGTGAGAGTCAGAGTGTGTGGGACCCGTACCCCAGTGAGAGTCAGAGTTTGTGGGACCTGTACCCCAGTGAGAGTCAGTGCGTGTGGGACCCGTACGCCAGTGGAATCACTGTTTGTGGGACCCGTACCCCAGTGAGAGTCAATTTGTGTGGCACCCATACCCCAGTGAGAGTCAGTGTCTGTGGGACCCGTACCCCAGTGAGAGTCAGTGTGTGTGGGACCCGTACCCCAGTGAGAATCACTGTTTGTGGGACCCGTACCCCAGTGAGAGTCAGTGTGTGAGGGACCCGTACCCCAGTGAGAGTCAGTGTGTGAGGGACCCGTACCCCAGTGAGTGTCAGTGTGTGTGTGGGACCTGTACCGCAGGGAGAGTCAGTGTGTGTGTGAGACCCGTACCCCGTTGAGAGTCAGCGTGTGTGGGACCCGTACCCCAGTGAGAGTCAGTGTGTGTGTGAGACACGTACCCCAGTGAGAGTCAGTGTGTGTGGGACCTGTACCCCAGTGAGAGTCAGTGTGTGTGGGACCTTTACCCCAGTGAGATTCAGTGTTTGTGTGGGACCTGTACCCCAGTGAGAGTCAGTGTGTGTGGGACCCGTACCCCAGTGAGAGTCAGTGTGTGTGGGACCCGTACCCCAGTGAGAGTCAGTGTGTGTGTGCGACCCGAACCCCAGTGAGAGTCAGTGTGTGTGGGACCTGTACCCCAGTGAGAGTCAGTGTGTGTGGGACCCGAACCCCAGTGAGAGTCAGTGTGTGTGGAACCCGTACCCCAGTGTGAGTCCGTGTGTGTGTGGGACCCATACCCCAGTGAGAGTCAGTGTGTGTGAGACCCGTACCCCAGTGAGAGTCAGTGTGTGTGGGACCCGTACCCCAGTGAGAGTCTGTGTGTGTGTGGGATTCGTACCCCAGTGAGATTCAGTGTGTGTGGGACCCGTACCCCAGTGAGAGTCAGTGTGTGTGTGGGACCCGTACCCAGTGAGATTCAGTGTGTGTGGGACCCGTAACCCAGTGAGAGTCAGTGTCTGTGTGGGACCCTTACCCCAGTGAGAGTCAATTTGTGTGGTTCCCATACCCCAGTGAGAGTCAGTGTGTGTGGGACACGTACCCCAGTGAGAGTCAGTGTGTGTGTGGGACCCTTACCCCAGTGAGAGTCAGGGTGTGTGTGGGACCCGTACCCCAGTGAGAGTCAGTGTGTGAGGGACACGTACCTCAGTGAGATTCAGTGTGTGTGTCGGACCCTTACCCCAGTGAGAGTCAATTTGTGTGGTTCCCATACCCCAGTGAGAGTCAGTGTGTGTGGGACCCGTACCCCAGTGAGAGGCAGTGTTTGTGTCGGACCCTTACCCCAGTGAGTGTCAGTGTGTGTGGGACCTGTACCCCAGTGAGAGTCAATTTGTGTGGTTCCCATACCCCAGTGAGAGTCAGTGTGTGTGGAACACGTACCCCAGTGAGAGTCAGTGTCTGTGTGGGACCCATACCCCAGTGAGAGTCAGTGTGTGTGTGGGACCCGTACCCCAGTGAGAGGCAGTGTGTGTGTCGGACCCTTAACCCAGTGAGAGTCAGTGTGTGTGGGACCCGTACCCCAGTGAGAGTCAATTTGTGTGGTTCCCGTACCCCAGTGAGAGTCAGTGTTTGTGGGACACGTACCCCAGTGAGAGTCAGTGTGTGTGTGGGACCCGTACCCCAGTGAGAGTCAGTGTGTTTGTGGGACCCGTACCCCAGTGAGAGTCAGTGTCTGTGGGACCCGTACCCCAGTGAGAGTCAGAGTGTGTGGGACCCGTACCCCAGTGAGAGTCAGAGTTTGTGGGACCTGTACCCCAGTGAGAGTCAGTGCGTGTGGGACCCGTACCCCAGTGGAATCACTGTTTGTGGGACCCGTACCCCAGTGAGAGTCAATTTGTGTGGCACCCATACCCCAGTGAGAGTCAGTGTCTGTGGGACCCGTACCCCAGTGAGAGTCAGTGTGTGTGGGACCCGTACCCCAGTGAGAATCACTGTTTGTGGGACCCGTACCCCAGTGAGAGTCAGTGTGTGAGGGACCCGTACCCCAGTGAGAGTCAGTGTGTGAGGGACCCGTACCCCAGTGAGTGTCAGTGTGTGTGTGGGACCTGTACCGCAGGGAGAGTCAGTGTCTTTGGGACCCGTACCCCAGTGAGAGTCAGTGTGTGTGGGATCCGTACCCCAGTGAGAGTCAGTGTGTGTGGGACCCGTACCCCAGTGAGAGTCAGTGTGTGTGGACTGTACCCCAGTGAGAGTCTTTGTGTGTGGGACCCGTACCCCAATAAGAGTCAGTGTCTGAGGGACGCGTACCCCAGTGAGAGTCAGTGTGTGTGGGACCCTTACCCCAGTGAGAGTCAGTTTGGCTGGGACCCATACCCCAGTGAGAGTCAGCGTGTGTGGGTTCCGTACCTCAGTGAATGTCGGTGTGTGTTTGGGATCCGTACCCCAGTTAGAGTCAGTGTGTGTGGGATCCGTACCCCAGTGAGAGTCGGTGCGTGTTTGGGACCCGCACCCCAGTGAGAGTTAGTCTGAATGTGGGACCCGTACCCCAGTGAGAGTCAGTGTGTGTGTGGGACCCGTACCCCAGTGAGAGTCAGTGTGTGTGGGACTCGTACCCCAGTGAGAGTCAGTGTGTGTGGGACATGTACCCCAGTGAGAGTCAGTGTGTGTGGCACCCGTACCCCAGTGAGAGTCAGTGTGTGTGTGGGACCCATACCCCAGTGAGAGTCAGTGTGTGTGGGACATGTACCCCAGTGAGAGTCAGTGTGTGTGGCACCCGTACCCCAGTGAGAGTCCGTGTGTGTGGGACCCCTAACCCAGTGATAGTCAGTGTGTGTGTAGATCCCTTCCCCCAATAAGAGTCAGTGTCTGTGGGACGCATACCCCAGTGAGATTCAGTGTGTGTGTGGGACACGTAACCCATTGAGAGTCAGTGTGTGTGGGGGACCCGTACCCCTGTGAGAATAAACATCTGGATTTTGCACATGTGGTGTTTAATTTTCCTAATCTTTTCCCAGCCTCATCTCCCAGCTTTGAGCTGCACCCAGTGGAGAAAGTGACTCTGGTTGGTGTGGGTCAGGAGCTCCTCCTTCAATGTAAACCACAATCGTCTCCCAGAGCGTCAATCTCGTGGAGCAAAGGACAGCAAAGGCTGCATGACTCCAGGTAAAAGAGTGAGAGATATGGGCAGGCTTCAGATAAGAGGTCACTAAGTGGGAAACGCAAAAATGGGTTCAAACCAATTCAACACCACCTTTTCAACTGGTATCATTCTCTCCCTCCCCACATTTCGATCTATCTAACCCCGTGCTGTTCCTGTCCTGGGAGGGTTTGATGGGGACGGTGTAGAGGAAGATTTACTCTGTATCTAACACCATGCTGTACCTGTCCTGGGAGTGTTTGATGGGGACGGTGTAGAGGGAGATTTACTCTGTATCTAACCCCGTGCTGTACCTGTCCTGGGAGTGTTTGATGGGGACAGTGTAGAGGGATCATTACTCTGTATCTAACCTCGTGCTGTACCTGTCCTGGGAGTGTTTGATGGGGACGGTGTAGAGGGAGATTTACTCTGTATCTAACCCTGTGCTGTACCTGTCCTGGGAGTGTTTGATGGGGACGGTGTAGAGGGTGCTTTACTCTGTATCTAACCCCGTGCTGTACCTGTCCTGGGAGTGTTTGATGGGGATGGTGTAGAGGGAGGTTTACTCTGTATCTAACCCCGTGCTGTACCTGTCCTGGGAGTGTTTGATGCGGACAGTGTAGAGGGAGCTTTCCTCTGTATCTAACCCCGTGCTGTACCTGTCCTGGGAGTGTTTGATGGGGACGGTGTAGAGGGAGATTTACTCTGTATCTAACCCTGTGCTGTACCTGTCCTGGGAGTGTTTGATGGGGACAGTGTAGAGGGAGCTTTACTCTGTATCTAACCCCGTGCTGTACCTGTCCTGGGAGTGTTTGATGGGGACGGTGTAGAGGGAGATTTACTCTGTATCTAACCCCGTGCTTTACCTGTCCTGGGAGAGTTTGATGGGGACAGTGCAGAGGGAGATTTACTCTGTATCTAACCCCGTGCTGTACCTGTCCTGGGAGTGTTTGATGGGGACAGTGTAGAGGGTGCTTTACTCTGTATCTAACCCCGTGCTGTACCTGTCCTGGGAGTGTTTGATGGGGACACTGTAGAGGGAGATTTACTCTGTATCTAACCCCGTGCTGTACCTGTCCTGGGAGTGTTTGATGGGGACAGTGTAGAGGGTGCTTTACTCTGTATCTAATCCCGTGCTGTACCTGTCCTGTGAGTGTTGTTTGGGACAGTGTAGAGGGAGATTTACTCTGTATCTAACCCCGTGCTGTACCTGTCCTGGGAGTGTTTGATGGGGACAGTGTAGAGGGAGCATTACTCTGTATCTAACCCCGTGCTGTACCTGTCCTGGGAGTGTTTGATGGGGACAGTGTAGAGGGAGCTTTACTCTGTATCTAGCCCCGTGCTGTACCTGTCCTGGGAGTGTTTGATGGGGACGGTGTAGAGAGAGCTTTACTCTGTATCTAACCCCGTGCTGTACCTGTCCTGGGAGTGTTTGATGTGGACAGTGTAGAGGGAGATTTACTCTGTATCTAACTCCGTGCTGTACCTGTCCTGGGAGTGTTTGATGGGGACGGTGTAGAGGGAGATTTACTCTGTATCTAACCCCGTGCTGTACCTGTCCTGGGAGTGTTTGATGGGGACGGTGTAGAGGGAGATTTACTCTGTATCTAACCCCGTGCTGTACCTGTCCTGGGAGTGTTTGATGGGGACGGTGTACAGGGAGCTTTACTCTGTATCTAACCCTGTGCTGTAAGGTGCTTAGGAGTGTTTGAACCTTTTTCATGTTATTAATAGTCTCCTCCCATCTGTCCTTTCCTGTGTCCTGACACATTTTGACAACAGATCATTGGTGTGAAACATTAACTCAGTTTCTCTCTCCACACGGGTTTGTATAGCTGCCGAGTATCTCCAGTATTTGCCGTTTTTATTTCAGTTGAGTGGAGTTTGCAGCTTTGAATGAACCAATGACATTCTCCCCGGAGCACGTTCAGGACCGGTGATTATCCCTGAAACCCACGGTGACTGAGATTTAGTTCGCATGTGTGAGAGTATCTTTTTTATACATTCAGGTGATGTGGGTGTCGCTGGGCTGGGCCCAGCATTTATTGCCCATCCCTAATTGCCCCTTGAGAAGGTGGGGGTGGGGGGTGAGCCGCCTTCTTGAGCCGCTGCAGTCCCCGTGTAGTGTAGGTACACTCACCGTGCTGTTAGGGAGGGAGTTCCAGGATTGTGTCCCCGTGTGGTGTAGGTACACCCACCGTGCTGTTAGGGAGGGAGTTCCAGGATTGTGTCCCGTGTGGTGTAGGCACACCCACCGTGCTGTTAGGGAGGGAGTTCCAGGATTGTGTCCCCGTGTGGTGTAGGTACACCCACCGTGCTGTTAGGGAGGGAGTTCCAGGATTGTGTCCGTGTGGTGTAGGTACACCCACCGTGCTGTTAGGGAGGGAGTTCCAGGATTGTGTCCTGTGTGGTGTAGGTACACCCACAGCGCTGTTAGGGAGGGAGTTCCAGGATTGTGTCCCCGTGTGGTGTAGGTACACCCACCGTGCTGTTAGGGAGGGAGTTCCAGGATTGTGTCCGTGTGGTGTAGGTACACCCACCGTGCTGTTAGGGAGGGAGTTCCAGGATTGTGTCCCCGTGTGGTGTAGGTACACCCACCGTGCTGTTAGGGAGGGAGTTCCAGGATTGTGTCCGTGTGGTGTAGGTACACCCACCGTGCTGTTAGGGAGGGAGTTCCAGGATTGTGTGCATGTGGTGTAGGTACACCCACCGTGCTGTTAGGGAGGGAGTTCCAGGATTGTGTCCCTGTGGTGTAGGTACACCCACCGTGCTGTTAGGGAGGGAGTTCCAGGATTGTGTCCCTGTGGTGTAGGTACACCCACCGTGCTGTTAGGGAGGGAGTTCCAGGATTGTGTCCCTGTGGTGTAGGTACACCCACCGTGCTGTTAGGGAGGGAGTTCCAGGATTTTGACCCAGCGACAGTGAAGGAACGGCCGATATATTTCCAAGTCGGGATGGTGAGGGGCTCGGAGGAGAACTTGCAGGTGGTGGTGTTCCCCATGTGTCTGCTGCCCTTGTCCTTCTAGATGGTAGAGGTGGTGGGTTTGGGCGGCGCTGTCGAAGGAGCCTTGGCGAGTTGCTGCAGTGCATCTTGTAGATGGTACACACACTGCTGCCCCTGTGTACACACCATTAGCAATAATCTCCCACTCCCACTTCACCAACCATCTGGGAGCAGTTAGTGTCCATCACTCAGTGCCTAGCTCTCCCTTGCAAGTGGCCATTTGCAGGATCCATCCGAATGAACGGTGGGACAGAGCTGAGGGTCTGCAGGACCTGCTCCAGCCTCGAAATCTCCTGCTCCGTGCTCCGTAGTTTCATTTAGACTGTGAGATCTGTCTCTTCACATCGGTTAGAGAGTGTGGAGTGTTTGTTAATTGCACGAAGCACTGTCCCTAGATACAGATGTGATCCTTCAGAGAGCGAGTTTGCTGATTAACAATCATCGTTACAGCATCCATTTCAGGCCAATCGATAGTTAATTACTGATCAGGGTCTCCGGTGAGAACGAAATGGGATTCAGGAGGATTGTAATAATTTCCAAACGAGGTTTCCAATTGGCAGTTCAGACAAACACTGAATCTTTATGCTCATTATAGATAGTCAGAGCTGCAGTAATGACTGCATACCCCATTCTTCCACATATTAACCTTCTCCTGTCCAATAACCTCCACCTATTCTACAAGCAAACCAAGACTTGCCCATTTAACAAGTGAAAAAGAATGATTCACTCCAGGCTGGTATTGTACGGTCCCAATGTGTCTCAGTGTCAGCTCTTGTACTGTCTGTGTGTGTGTCTCAGTGTCAGCTCCTGTACGGTCCATGCGTGTGTCTCAGTGTCAGCTCCTGTACGGTCCGTGCGTGTGTCTCAGTGTCAGCTCCTGTACAGTCCGTGTGTGTGTCTCAGTGTCAGCTCCTGTACAGTCCGTGTGTGTGTCTCAGTGTCAGCTCCTGTACGGTCCGTGTGTGTGTCTCTGTGTCAGCTCCTCTACGATCCGTGAGTGTGTCTCAGTGTCAGCTCCAGTACAGTCCGTGTGTGTGTCTCAGTGTCAGCTCCTTTACGATCCGTGTGTGTCTCAGTGTCAGCTCCTGTTCTGTACCTGTGTGTGTCTCAGTGTCAGCTCCTGGACGGTCTGTGTGTGTGTCTCAGTGTCAGCTCCTGTACGGTCCGTGTGTGTGTCTCATTGTCAGCTCCTGGACGGTCTGTGTGTGTGTCTCATTGACAGCTCCTGGACGGTCTGTGTGTGTGTCTCATTGACAGCTCCTGCACGGTCCATGTGGTGTGTCTCAGTGTCAGCTCCTTTTCTGTACGTGTGTGTGTCTCAGTGTCAGCTCCTGTACAGTCCGTGTGTGTGTCTCAGTGTCAGCTCCGGTACAGTCTGTGTGTGTGTCTCAGTGTCAGCTCCTGTACGGTCCATGTGTGTGTCTCAGTGTCAGCTCATGTACAGTCTGTGTGTGTGTCTCAGTGTCAGCTCCTGTACAGTCCATGTGTGTGTCTCAGTGTCAGCTCCTGTACGGTCCGTGTGTGTGTTTCTGTGTCAGCTCCTCTACGATCCGTGAGTGTGTCTCAGTGTCAGCTCCTGTACAGTCCGTGTGTGTGTCTCAGTGTCAGCTCCTTTACGATCCGTGTGTGTTTCAGTGTCAGCTCCTGTTCTGTACCTGTGTGTGTCTCAGTGTCAGCTCCTGGACAGTCTGTGTGTGTGTCTCAGTGTCAGCTCCTGTACGGTCCGTGTGTGTGTCTCAGTGTCAGCTCATGTACAGTCTGTGTGTGTGTCTCAGTGTCAGATCCTGCACGGTGTGTATGTGTCTCAGTGTCAGCTCCTGTATGGTCCGTGTGTGTGTCTCAGTGTCAGCTCCTGTACAGTCCGTGTGTGTGTCTCAGTGCCAGCTCCTGTATGGTCCGTGTGTGTGTCTCAGTGTCAGCTCCTGTACGGTCCATGTGTGTGTCTCAGTGTCAGCTCATTTACGATCCGTGTGTGTCTCAGTGCCAGCTCCTATTCAGTACGTGTGTGTGTCTCGTGTCAGCTCCTGTACAGTCTGTGTGTGTGTCTCAGTGTCAGCTCCTGTACAGTGTGTGTGTGTCTCAGTGTGAGCTCCTGTATGGTCCGTGTGGGTGTCTAAGTGTCAGCTCCTGTACGGTCCGTGTGTGTGTCTCAGTGTCAGCTCCTGTGTGGTCCGTGTGTGTGTTTCAGTGTCAGCTCCTGGATGGTCTGTGTGTGTGTCTCAGTGTCAGCTCCTGTACTGTCCGTGTGTGTGTCTCAGTGTCAGCTCCTGTATGGTCCATGTGTGTCTCAGTGTCAACTCCTGTATGGTCCATATGTGTGTCTCAGTGTCAGCTTCTTTCCGGTCCGTGTGTATGTCTCAGTGTCAGCTCCTGTACTGTCTGTGTGTGTGTGTCAGTGTCAGCTCCTGTACCGTCCATGTGTGTGTGTTGTCAGTGTCAGCTCCTGTACGGTCCATGTGCGTGTGTCTCAATGTAAGCTTGTGTACGGTCCATGTGTGTGTCTCAGTGTCAGCTCCTGTACAGTCCGTGTGTGTGTCTCAGTGTCAGCTCGTGTACGGTCCATGTGTGTGTCTCAGTGTCATCTCCTGTACAGTCCGTGTGTGTGTCTCAGTGTCAGCTCCTGTACGGTCTGTGTGTGTGTCTCAGTGTCAGCTCCTGTACTGTCTGTGTGTGTGTCTTAGTGTCAGCTCCTCTACTGTCTGTGTGTGTGTCTCAGCGTCAGCTCCTGTACAGTCCATGTGTGTCTCAGTGTCAGATCCTGTACGGTCCGTGTTTGTGTCCCAGTGTCAGCTCCTGTATAGTCGATATGTGTGTGTCTCAGTGTCAGCTCCTGTACGGTCCGTGTGTGTGTCTCAGTGTCAGCTCCTATACGATCCGTGTGTGTCTCAGTTTCCGCTCCGCTACGGTCCGTGTGTGTGTCTCAGTGTCAGCTCATCTACGATCCGTGTGTGTCTCAGTATCAGCTCATGTAAGGTCCATGTGTGTGTCTCATTGTCAGCTCCTGGATGCTCTGTGTGTGTGTCTCAGTGTCAGCTCCTGTACGGTCCGTGTGTGTGTTTCAGTGTCAGCTCCTGTACTTTCCGTTTGTGTGTCTCAGTGTCAGCTCCTGTACGGTCCATGTGTGTGTCTCAGTGTCAGCTCCTGTACGGTCTGTGTGTGTGTCTCAGTGTCAGCTCCTGTACTGTCCGTGTGTGTGTGTCTCAGTGTCAGCTCCTGTACTGTCCGTGTGTGTGTGTCTCAGTGTCAGCTCCTGTACGGTCAGTGTGTGTTTCTCAGTGTCAGCTCCTGTAGGGTCCGTGTGTGTGTCGCAGTGTCAGCTCCTCTACGATCCGTGTGAGTCTTAGTGTCAGCTCCTGTACAGTCCGTGTGTGTGGCTCAGTGTCAGCTCCTGTACAGTCCGTGTGTGTGTCTCAGTGTCAGCTCCTGTACGGTCCGTGTGTGTGTCTCTGTGTCAGCTCCTCTACGATCCGTGAGTGTGTCTCAGTGTCAGCTCCTGTACAGTCCGTGTGTGTGTCTCAGTGTCAGCTCCTTTACGATCCGTGTGTGTCTCAGTGTCAGCTCCTGTTCTGTACCTGTGTGTGTCTCAGTGTCAGCTCCTGGACGGTCTGTGTGTGTGTCTCAGTGTCAGCTCCTGTACGGTCCGTGTTTGTGTCTCATTGTCAGCTCCTGGACGGTCTGTGTGTGTGTCTCAGTGACAGCTCCTGTACGGTCCATGTGGTGTGTCTCAGTGTCAGCTCCTTTTCTGTACGTGTGTGTGTCTCAGTGTCAGCTCCTGTACAGTCCGTGTGTGTATCTCAGTGTCAGCTCCGGTACAGTCTGTGTGTGTGTCTCAGTGTCAGCTCATGTACAGTCCGTGTGTGTGTCTCAGTGTCAGCTCCTGGACGGTCCATGTGTGTGTCTCAGTGTCAGCTCATGTACAGTCTGTGTGTGTGTCTCAGTGTCAGCTCCTGTACAGTCCATGTGTGTGTCTCAGTGTCAGCTCCTGTACGGTCCGTGTGTGAGTTTCTGTGTCAGCTCCTTTACTATCCGTGAGTGTGTCTCAGTGTCAGCTCCTGTACAGTCCGTGTGTGTGTCTCAGTGTCAGCTCCTTTACGATCCGTGTGTGTCTCAGTGTCAGCTCCTGTTCTGTACCTGTGTGTGTCTCAGTGTCAGCTCCTGGACGGTCTGTGTGTGTGTCTCAGTGTCAGCTCATGTACAGTCTGTGTGTGTGTCTCAGTGTCAGCTCCTGCACGGTGTGTGTGTGTCTCAGTGTCAGCTCCTGTATGGTCCGTGTGTGTGTCTCAGTGTCAGCTCGTGTACGGTCCATGTGTGTCTCAGTGTCAGCTCATTTACGATCCGTGTGTGTCTCAGTGTCAGCTCCTTTTCAGTACGTGTGTGTGTCTCGTGTCAGCTCCTGTACAGTCTGTGTGTGTGTCTCAGTGTCAGCTCCTGTACAGTGTGATTGTGTCTCAGTGTGAGCTCCTGTATGGTCCGTGTGTGTGTCTCAGTGTCAGCTCCTGTACGGTCCGTGTGTGTGTCTCAGTGTCAGCTCCTGTGTGGTCCGTGTGTGTGTTTCAGTGTCAGCTCCTGGATGGTCTGTGTGTGTGTCTCAGTGTCAGCTCCTGTACTGTCCGTGTGTGTGTCTCAGTGTCAGCTCCTGTACGGTCCATGTGTGTCTCAGTGTCAACTCCTGTATGGTCCATGTGTGTGTCTCAGTGTCAGCTTCTTTCCGGTCTGTGTGTATGTCTCAGTGTCAGCTCCTGTACTGTCTGTGTGTGTGTGTCAGTGTCAGCTCCTGTACTGTCCATGTGTGTGTGTTGTCAGTGTCAGCTCCTGTACGGTCCGTGTGTGTGTCTCAGTGTCAGCTCCTGTGTGGTCCGTGTGTGTGTTTCAGTGTCAGCTCCTGGATGGTCTGTGTGTGTGTCTCAGTGTCAGCTCCTGTACTGTCCGTGTGTGTGTCTCAGTGTCAGCTCCTGTACGGTCCATGTGTGTCTCAGTGTCAACTCCTGTATGGTCCATGTGTGTGTCTCAGTGTCAGCTTCTTTCCGGTCCGTGTGTATGTCTCAGTGTCAGCTCCTGTACTGTCTGTGTGTGTGTGTCAGTGTCAGCTCCTGTACTGTCGATGTGTGTGTGTTGTCAGTGTCAGCTCCTGTACGGTCCATGTGCGTGTGTCTCAATGTAAGCTCGTGTACGGTCCATGTGTGTGTCTCAGTGTCAGCTCCTGTACAGTCCATGTGTGTGTCTCAGTGTCAGCTCCTGTACGGTCCATGTGTGTCTCAGTGTCAGCTCATTTACGATCCGTGTGTGTCTCAGTGTCAGCTCCTTTTCAGTACGTGTGTGTGTCTCGTGTCAGCTCCTGTACAGTCTGTGTGTGTGTCTCAGTGTCAGCTCCTGTACAGTGTGATTGTGTCTCAGTGTGAGCTCCTGTATGGTCCGTGTGTGTGTCTCAGTGTCAGCTCCTGTATGGTCCGTGTGTGTGTCTCAGTGTCAGCTCCTGTGTGGTCCGTGTGTGTGTTTCAGTGTCAGCTCCTGGATGGTCTGTGTGTGTGTCTCAGTGTCAGCTCCTGTACTGTCCGTGTGTGTGTGTCAGTGTCAGCTCCTGTACGGTCCATGTGTGTCTCAGTGTCAACTCCTGTATGGTCCATGTGTGTGTCTCAGTGTCAGCTTCTTTCCGGTCCGTGTGTATGTCTCAGTGTCAGCTCCTGTACTGTCTGTGTGTGTGTGTCAGTGTCAGCTCCTGTACTGTCCATGTGTGTGTGTTGTCAGTGTCAGCTCCTGTACGGTCCATGTGCGTGTGTCTCAATGTAAGCTCGTGTACGGTCCATGTGTGTGTCTCAGTGTCAGCTCCTGTACGGTCTGTGTGTGTGTCTCAGTGTCAGCTCCTGTACTGTCTGTGTGTGTGTCTTAGTGTCAGCTCCTGTACTGTCTGTGTGTGTGTCTCAGTGTCAGCTCCTGTACATTCCGTGTGTGTGTCCCACTGTCAGCTCCTGTATAGTCGATATGTGTGTGTCTCAGTGTCAGCTCATCTACGATCCGTGTGTGTCTCAGTGTCAGCTCATGTACGGTCCATGTGTGTGTCTCAGTGTCAGCTCCTCTACGGTCCGTGTGTGTGTCTCTTTGTCAGCTCCTGGACGCTCTGTGTGTGTGTCTCAGTGTCAGCTCCTGTACGGTCCGTGTGTGTGTTTCAGTGTCAGCTCATGTACTTTCCGTGTGTGTGTCTCATTGTCAGCTCCTGTACGGTCCGTGTGTGTGTCTCAGTGTCAGCTCCTGGGTGGTCTGTGTGTGTTTCTCAGTGACAGCTCCTGTACGGTCCATGTGTGTGTCTCAGTGTCAGCTCCTGTACTTTCCGTTTGTGTGTCTCAGTGTCAGCTCCTGTATGGTCCATGTGTGTGTCTCAGTGTCAGCTCCTGTACGGTCTGTGTGTGTGTCTCAGTGTCAGCTCCTGTACTGTACGTGTGTGTGTGTCTCATTGTCAGCTCCTGTACTGTCCGTGTGTGTGTGTCTCAGTTTCAGCTCCTGTTCGGTCAGTGTGTGTTTCTCAGTGTCAGCTCCTGTAGGGTCCGTGTGTGTGTCGCAGTGTCAGCTCCTCTACGATCCGTTTGAGTCTTAGTGTCAGCTGCTGCACAGTCCGTGTGTGTGTCTCAGTGTTAGCTCCTGTACAGTCCGTGTGTGTGTCTCAGTGTCAGCTCCTGTACAGTCCGTGTGTGTGTCTCAGTGTCAGCTCCTGTACGGTCCGTGTGTGTGTCTCTGTGTCAGCTCCTCTACGATCCGTGAGTGTGTCTCAGTGTCAGCTCCTGTACAGTCCATGTGTGTGTCTCAGTGTCAGCTCCTTTACGATCCGTGTGTTTCTCAGTGTCAGCTCCTGTTCTGTACCTGTGTGTGTCTCAGTGTCAGCTCCTGTTCTGTACGTATGTGTGTCTCAGTGTCAGCTCCTGGACGGTCTGTGTGTGTGTCTCAGTGTCAGCTCCTGTACGGTCCGTGTGTGTGTCTCATTGTCAGCTCCTGGACGGTCTGTGTGTGTGTCTCAGTGACAGCTCCTGTACGGTCCATGTGGTGTGTTTCAGTGTCAGCTCCTTTTCTGTACGTGTGTGTGTCTCAGTGTCAGCTCCTGTACAGTCCGTGTGTGTGTCTCAGTGTCAGCTCCGGTACAGTCTGTGTGTGTGTCTCAGTGTCAGCTCCTGTACGGTCCATGTGTGTGTCTCAGTGTCAGCTCATGTACAGTCTGTGTGTGTGTCTCAGTGTCAGCTCCTGTACAGTCCATGTGTGTGTCTCAGTGTCAGCTCCTGTACGGTCCGTGTGTGTGTTTCTGTGTCAGCTCCTCTACTATCCGTGAGTGTGTCTCAGTGTCAGCTCCTGTACAGTCCGTGTGTGTGTCTCAGTGTCAGCTCCTTTACGATCCGTGTGTGTCTCAGTGTCAGCTCCTGTTCTGTACCTGTTTGTGTCTCAGTGTCAGCTCCTGGACGGTCTGTGTGTGTGTCTCAGTGTCAGCTCCTGTACGGTTCATGTGTGTGTCTCAGTGTCAGCTCATGTACAGTCTGTGTGTGTGTCTCAGTGTCAGCTCCTGCACGGTGTGTGTGTGTCTCAGTGTCAGCTCCTGTATGGTCCGTGTGTGTGTCTCAGTGTCAGCTCCTGTACGGTCCATGTGTGTGTCTCAGTGTCAGCTCATTTACGATCCATGTGTGTCTCAGTGTCAGCTCCTTTTCAGTACGTGTGTGTGTCTCGTGTCAGCTCCTGTACAGTCTGTGTGTGTGTCTCAGTGTCAGCTCCTGTACAGTGTGTGTGTGTCTCAGTGTGAGCTCCTGTATGGTCCGTGTGTGTGTCTCAGTGTCAGCTCCTGTACGGTCTGTGTGTGTGTCTCAGTGACAGCTCCTGTACTGTCTGTGTGTGTCTCAGTGTCAGCTCCTGTACTGTCTGTGTGTGTCTTAGTGTCAGCTCCTGTACTGTCTGTGTGTGTGTCTCAACGTCAGCTCCTGTACAGTCCATGTGTGTCTCAGTGTCAGATCCTGTACGGTCCGTGTGTGTCTCAGTTTCCGCTCCTCTACGGTCCGTGTGTGTGCCTCAGTGTCAGCTCATCTACGATCCGTGTGTGTCTCAGTGTCAGCTCCTGTACGGTCCGTGTGTGTGTCTCATTGTCAGCTCCTGGACGCTCTGTGTGTGTGTCTCAGTGTCAGCTCCTGTACGGTCCGTGTGTGTGTTTCAGTGTCAGCTCCTGTACTTTCCGTTTGTGTGTCTCAGTGTCAGCTCCTGTACGGTCCGTGTGGGTGTCTCTGTGTCAGCTCCTGGATGGTCTGTGTGTGTTTCTCAGTGACAGCTCCTGTACGGTCCATGTGTGTGTCTCAGTGTCAGCTCCTGTACTTTCCGTTTGTGTGTCTCAGTGTCAGCTCCTGAACGGTCCATGTGTGTGTCTCAGTGTCAGCTCCTGTACGGTCTGTGTGTGTGTCTCAGTGTCAGCTCCTGTACTGTCCGTGTGTGTGTGTCTCAGTGTCAGCTCCTGTTCGGTCAGTGTGTGTTTCTCAGTGTCAGCTCCTGTACGGTCCGTGTGTGCGTCTCAGTTCAGCTCCTGGACGGTCTGTATGTGTTTCAGTGTCAGCTCCTGTACTATCCTTGTGTGTGTCTCAGTGTCAGCTCCTGTACGGCCCATGTGTGTGTCTCAGTGTCAGCTCCTGCACGGCCCATGTGTGTGTCTGAGTGTCAGCTCCTGTACGGTCCATGTGTGTGTCTCAGTGTCAGCTCCTGTTCTGTACGTGTGTGTGTCTCAGTGTCAGCCCCTGTCCGGTCCGTGTGTGTGTCTCAGTATCAGCTCCTGTACTGTCTGTGTGTGTGTGTGTCTCAGTGTCAGCTCCTGTACTGTCCGTGTTTGTGTGTGTTTCAGTGTCACCTCCTGTACGGTCCATGTGTGTGTGTCTCAATGTGAGCTCCTGTACGGTCCATGTGTGTCTCATTGTCAGCTCCTGTATGGTCCGTGTGTTTGTCTCAGTGTCAGCTCCTCTACGGTCCATGTGTGTGTCTCAGTGTCAGGTCCTGTACGGTCCGTGTGTGTGTCTCAGTGTCAGCTCATGTACAGTCTGTGTGTGTGTCTCAGTGTCAGCTCCTGTACAGTGTGTGTGTGTCTCAGTGTCAGCTCCTGTACTTTCCGTGTGTGTGTCTCAGTGTCAGCTCATTTACGATCCGTGTGTGTCTCAGTGTCAGCTCCTGTTCTGTACGTGTATGTGTCTCATTGTCAGCTCCTGGACAGTATGTGTGTGTGTCTCAGTGTCAGCTCCTGGACCGTCCGTGTGTGTGTCTCAGTGTCATCTCCTGTACGGTCCGTGTGTGTTTCTAAGTTTCAGCTCCTGTACGGTCCGTGTGTGTGACTCAGTTTCAGCTCCTGTACGGTCCGTGTGTGGTTCTGTGGGTCAGCTCCTGTAGGGTCCGTGTGTGTGTCTCAGTGTCAGCTCCTGTACGGTCTGTGTGTGTCTTAGTGTCAACTCCTGTACAGTCCTTGTGTGTGTCTCAGTGCCAGCTCCTGTACGGTTCATGTGTGTGTCTCAGTGTCAGCTCCTGCACGCTGTGTGTGTGTTTCAGTGTCAGCTCCTGTATGGTCCGTGTGTGTGTCTCAGTGTCAGCTCCTGTACGGTCCGTGTGTGTGTCTCAGTGTCAGCTCATTTACGATCCGTGTGTGTCTCAGTGTCAGCTCCTGTTCTGTATGTAGGTGTGTCTCATTGTCAGCTCCTGGACGGTCTGTGTGTGTGTCTCAGTGACAGCTCCTGTACGGTCCATGTGTGTGTCTCAGTGTCAGCTCCTTTTCAGTACGTATGTGTGTCTCAGTGTCAGCTCCTGTACAGTCTGTGTGTGTGTCTCAGTGTCAGCTCCTGTACAGTGTGTGTGTGTCTCAGTGTCAGCTCCTGTATGGTCCGTGTGTGTGTCTCAGTGTCAGCTCCTGTACGGTCCGTGTGTGTGTTTCAGTGTCAGCTCCTGTACTGTCCGTATGTGTGTCTCAGTGTCAGCTCCTGTACTGTCCATGTGTGTGTCTCAGTGTCAGCTCCTATACGGTCTGTGTGTGTGTCTCAGTGTCAGCTCCTGTACTGTCTGTGTGTGTGTCTTAGTGTCAGCTCCTGTACTGTCTGTGTGTGTGTACCAGTGTCAGCTCCTGTATAGTCGATATGTGTGTGTCTCAGTGTCAGCTCCTGTACGATCCGTGTGTGTGTCTCAGTTTCCGCTCCTCTACGGTCCGTGTGTGTGTCTCAGTGTGAGCTCATCTACGATCCGTGTGTGTCTCAGTGTCAGCTCCTGTACGGTCCATGTGTGTGTCTCAGTGTCAGCTCCTTTACAGTCCGTGTGTGTGTCTCATTGTCAGCTCCTGTACGGTCCGTGTGTGTGTCTCATTGTCAGCTCCTGGACGCTCTGTGTGTGTGTCTCAGTATCAGCTCCTGTACAGTTCGTGTGTGTGTGTGTTTCAGTGTCAGCTCCTGTAATGTCAGTGTGTGTTGTCAGTGTCAGCTCCTGTACGGTCCATGTGTGTGTGCCTCAATGTGAGCTCCTGTACAGTCCATGTGTGTCTCAGTGTCAGCTCCTGTATGTCCCGTGTGTTTGTCTCAGTGTCAGCCCCTGTACAGTCCATGTGTGTCTCAGTGTCAGCTCCTGTACAGTCCATTTGTGTGCGTCTCAGTGTCAGCTCCTGTACAGTCCGTGTGTGTGTCTCAGTGTCAGCTCCTGTACGGTCCGTGTGTGTGTCTCAGTGTCAGCTCCTGTACAGTCCATTTGTGTGCGTCTCAGTGTCAGCTCCTGTACAGTCCGTGTGTGTGTCTCAGTGTCAGCTCCTTTACGATCCGTGTGTGTCTCAGTGTCAGCTCCTGTTCTGTACCTGTGTGTGTCTCAGTGTCAGCTCCTGGACGGTCTGTGTGTGTGTCTCAGTGTCAGCTCCTGTACGGTCCGTGTGTGTGTCTCATTGTCAGCTCCTGGACGGTCTGTGTGTGTGTCTCAGTGACAGCTCCTGTACGGTCCATGTGGTGTGTCTCAGTGTCAGCTCCTTTTCTGTACGTGTGTGTGTCTCAGTGTCAGCTCCTGTACAGTCCGTGTGTGTGTCTCAGTGTCAGCTCCGGTACAGTCTGTGTGTGTGTCTCAGTGTCAGCTCCTGTACGGTCCATGTGTGTGTCTCAGTGTCAGCTCATGTACAGTCTGTGTGTGTGTCTCAGTGTCAGCTCCTGTACAGTCCATGTGTGTGTCTCAGTGTCAGCTCCTGTACGGTCCGTGTGTGTGTTTCTGTGTCAGCTCCTCTACTATCCGTGAGTGTGTCTCAGTGTCAGCTCCTGTACAGTCCGTGTGTGTGTCTCAGTGTCAGCTCCTTTACGATCCGTGTGTGTCTCAGTGTCAGCTCCTGTTCTGTACCTGTTTGTGTCTCAGTGTCAGCTCCTGGACGGTCTGTGTGTGTGTCTCAGTGTCAGCTCCTGTACGGTCCGTGTGTGTGTCTCAGTGTCAGCTCATGTACAGTCTGTGTGTGTGTCTCAGTGTCAGCTCCTGTACGGTCCGTGTGTGTGTCTCAGTGTCAGCTCATGTACAGTCTGTGTGTGTGTCTCAGTTTCAGCTCCTGCACGGTGTGTGTGTGTCTCAGTGTCAGCTCCTGTATTGTCCGTGTGTGTGTCACAGTGTCAGCTCCTGTACGGTCCATGTGTGTGTCTCAGTGACAGCTCCTGTACGGTCCATGTGGTGTGTCTCAGTGTCAGCTCCTTTTCTGTACGTGTGTGTGTCTCAGTGTCAGCTCCTGTACAGTCCGTGTGTGTGTCTCAGTGTCAGCTCCTGTACGGTCCGTGTGTGCGTCTCAGTTCAGCTCCTGGACGGTCTGTATGTGTTACAGTGTCAACTCCTGTACTGTCCTTGTGTGTGTCTCAGTGTCAGCTCCTGTATAGTCCGTGTGTGTGTCTCAGTGTCAGCTCCTGTACGGCCCATGTGTGTGTCACAGCGTCAGCTCCTGCACGGCCCACGTGTGTGTCTCAGTGTCAGCTCCTGTACGGTCCATGTGTGTGTCTCAGTGGCAGCTCCTGTTCTGTACGTGTGTGTGTCTCAGTGTCAGCCCCTGTCCGGTCCGTGTGTGTGTCTCAGTATCAGCTCCTGTACTGCCTGTGTGTGTGTCTCAGTGTCAGCTCCTGTACGGTCTGTGTGTGTGTCTTAGTGTCAGCTCCTGTACGGTCCATGTGTGTGTGTCAGTGTCAGCACCTTTTCTGTACGTGTGTGTGTCTCAGTGTCAACTCCTGTACAGTCCGTGTGCGTGTGTCTCAATGTGAGCTCCTGAACGGTCCGTGTGTGTGTCTCAGTGTCAGCTCCTGTATGTTCCGTGTGTGTGTCTCAGTGTCAGCTCCTGTACGGTCCGTGTGTGTGTCTCAGTATCAGCTCCTGTACAGTCCATTTGTGTGTGTCTCAGTGTCAGCTCCTGTACGGTCCGTGTGTGTGTCTCAGTGTCAGCTCCTGTACAGTCCTTGTGTGTGTCTCAGTGTCAGCTCCTGTACGGTCTGTGTGTGTGTCTTAGTGTCAGCTCCTGTACGGTCCATGTGTGTGTGTCAGTGTCAGCACCTTTTCTGTACGTGTGTGTGTCTCAGTGTCAACTCCTGTACAGTCCATGCGTGTGTCTCAGTGTCAGGTCCTGTACGGTCCGTGTGTGTGTCTCAGTTTCAGCTCATGTACGGTCTGTGTGTGTGCCTCAGTGTCAGCTCCTGTGCAGTGTGTGTGTGTCTCAGTGTCGGCTCCTGTATGGTCCGTGTGTGAGTCTCAGTGTCAGCTCCTGTACGGTCCGTGTGTGTGTCTCAGTGTCAGCTCATTTACGATCCGTGTGTGTCTCAGTGTCAGCTCCTGTTCTGTACGTGTGTGTGTCTCAGTGTCAGCTCCTGGACGGTCTGTGTGTGTGTCTCAGTGTCAGCTCCTGTACGGTCCGTGTGTGTGTCTCATTGTCAGCTCCTGGACAGTATGTGTGTGTGTCTCAGTGACAGCTCCTGTACGGTGTCTGTGTGTCTCAGTGTCAGCTCCTGTACTGTCCGTGTGTGTGTCTCAGTGTCAGCTCCTGTACGGTCCATGTGTGTGTCTCAGTGTCAGCTCCTGTACTCTCGGTTTGTGTGTCTCAGTGTCAGCTCCTGCACGGTCCGTGTATGTGTCTCAGTGTCAACTCCTGTACTGTCTGTTTGTGTGTCTCAGTGTCAGCTCCTGTACAGTCCATGTGTGTGTCTCAGTGTCAGCTCCTGTACGGTACATGTGTGTCTCAGTGTCTGCTCCTGTTCAGTCCGTGTGTGTGTCTCAGTGTCAGCTCCTGGACCGTCTGTGTGTGTGTCTCAGTGTCATCTCCTGTACGGTCCGTGTGTGTTTCTAAGTGTCAGCTCCTGTACGGTCCGTGTGTGTGACTCAGTGTCAGCTCCTGTACAAACATTGTGTGTGTCTCAGTTTCAGCTCCTGTACGGTCCATGTGTGGTTCTGTGGGTCAGCTCCTGTACGGTCCGTGTGTGTGTCTCAGTGTCAGCTCCTGTATGGTCTGTGTGTGTCTTAGTGTCAACTCCTGTACAGTCCTTGTGTGTGTCTCAGTGCCAGCTCCTGTACGGTTCATGTGTGTGTCTCAGTGTCAGCTCCTGCACGCTGTGTGTGTGTCTCAGTGTCAGCTCCTGTATGGTCCGTGTGTGTGTCTCAGTGTCAGCTCCTGTACGGTCCGTGTGTGTGTCTCAGTGTCAGCTCATTTACGATCCGTATGTGTCTCAGTGTCAGCTCCTGTTCTGTATGTAGGTGTGTCTCACTGTCAGCTCCTGGACGGTCTGTGTGTGTGTCTCATTGACAGCTCCTGTACGGTCCATGTGTGTGTCTCAGTGTCAGCTCCTTTTCAGTACGTGTGTGTGTCTCAGTGTCAGCTCCTGTACAGTCTGTGTGTCTGTCTCAGTGTCAGCTCCTGTACAGTGTGTGTGTGTCTCAGTGTCAGCTCCTGTATGGTCCGTGTGTGTGTCTCAGTGTCAGCTCCTGTACGGTCCGTGTGTGTGTCTCAGTGTCAGCTCCTGTGTGGTCCGTGTGTGTGTTTCAGTGTCAGCTCCTGGAAGGTCTGTGTGTGTGTCTCACTGTCAGCTCCTGTACTGTCCGTGTGTGTGTCTCAGTGTCAGCTACTGTACGGTCCATGTGTGTGTCTCAGTGTCAGCTCCTATACGGTCTGTGTGTGTGTCTCAGTGTCAGCTCCTGTACTGTCTGTGTGTGTGTCTCAGTGTCAGCTCCTGTATAGTCGATATGTGTGTGTCTCAGTGTCAGCTCCTGTACGATCCGTGTGTGTGTCTCAGTTTCCGCTCCTCTACGGTCCGTGTGTGTGTCTCAGTGTGAGCTCATCTACGATCCGTGTGTGTCTCAGTGTCAGCTCCTGTACAGTCCGTGTGTGTGTCTCTGTGTCAGCTCCTTTACAGTCCGTGTGTGTGTCTCATTGTCAGCTCCTGTACGATCCGTGTGTGTCTCAGTGTCAACTCCTGTACTGTCCGTATGTGTGTGTCTCATTGTCAGCTCCTGGTTGCTCTGTGTGTGTGTCTCAGTGTCAGCTCCTGTACGGTCCGTGTGTGTGTCTCATTGTCAGCTCCTGGACGCTCTGTGTGTGTGTCTCAGTGTCAGCTCCTGTACGGTCCGTGTGTGTGTCTCAGTGTCAGCTCCTGGAAGGTCTGTGTGTGTGTTTCAGTGTCAGCTCCTGTACTTTCCGTTTGTGTGTCTCAGTGTCAGCTCCTGTACGGTCCATGTGTGTGTCTCAGTGTCAGCTCCTGGATGGTCTGTGTGTGTTTCTCAGTGACAGCTCCTGTACTGTCCATGTGTGTGTCTCAGTGTCAGCTCCTGTACGGTCTGTGTGTGTCTCAGTGTCAAATCCTGTACTTTCCGTGTGTGTGTCTCAGTTCAGCTCCTGGACGGTCTGTATGTGTTTCAGTGTCAGCTCCTGTACTGTCCGTGTGTGTGTCTCTGTGTCAGCTCCTCTACGGCCCATGTGTGTGTCTCAGTGTCAGCTCCTGCACGGCCCATGTGTGTGTCTCAGTGTCAGCTCCTGTCCGGTCCGTGTGTGTGTCTCAGTGTCAGCTCCTGTACTGTCCGTGTGTGTGTGTGTTTCAGTGTCAGCTCCTGTAATGTCCGTGTGTGTTGTCAGTGTCAGCTCCTGTACGGTCCATGTGTGTGTGTCTCAATGTGAGCTCCTGTACGGTCCATGTGTGTCTCAGTGTCAGCTCCTGTATGGTCCGTGTGTGTGTCTCAGTGTCAGCTCCTGTACGGTACAAGTGTGTCTTAGTGTCTGCTCCTGTTCAGTCCGTGTGTGTGTATCAGTGTCAGCTCCTGGACCGTCCGTGTGTGTGTCTCATTGTCAGCTCCTGTACGGTCCGTGTGTGTGTCTCAGTATCAGCTCCTGTACGATCCGTGTGTGTGTTTCTGTGTCAGCTCCTCTACGATCCGTGAGTGTGTCTCAGTGTCAGCTCCTGTTCAGTCCGTGTGTGTGTCTCAGTGTCAGCTCCTGGACCGTCCGTGTGTTTGTCTCAGTGTCATCTCCTGTACGGTCCGTGTGTGTTTCTAAGTGTCAGCTCCTGTACGGTCCGTGTGTGTGACTCAGTGTCAGCTCCTGTACCATCCGTGTGTGGGTCTCACTGTCAGCTCCTGTACAAACATTGTGTGTGTCTCAGTTTCAGCTCCTGTACGGTCCGTGTGTGTGTCTCAGTGCCAGCTCCTGTACGGTTCATGTGTGTGTCTCAGTGCCAGCTCCTGTACGGTTCATGTGTTTGTCTCAGTGTCAGCTCCTTTACGGTCCGTGTCTGTGTGTCTGAGTGTCAGCTCCTGTACGGTCCGTGTGTGTGTCTCAGTGTCAGCCCCTGTCCGGTCCGTGTGTGTGTCTCAGTATCAGCTCCTGTACTGTCTGTGTGTGTGTGTGTCTCAGTGTCAGCTCCTGTACAGTCCGTGTGTGTGTATCAGTGTCAGCTCCTGGACCGTCCGTGTGTGTGTCTCATTGTCAGCTCCTGTACGGTCCGTGTGTGTGTCTCAGTATCAGCTCCTGTACGATCCGTGTGTGTGTTTCTGTGTCAGCTCCTCTACGATCCGTGAGTGTGTCTCAGTGTCAGCTCCTGTACGGTCCATGTGTGTGTCTCAGTGTCAGATCCTGTACAGTCCGTCTGTGTGTCTCAGTGTCAGCTCCTTTACGATCCGTGTGTGTCTCAGTGTCAGCTCCTGTTCTGTACCTGTGTGTGTCTCAGTGTCAGCTCCTGTACGGTCCGTGTGTGTGTCTCAGTGACAGCTCCTGTACGGTCCATGTGTGTGTCTCAGTGTCAGCTCCTTTTCTGTACGTGTGTGTGTCGCAGTGTCAGCTCCTGTACAGTCCGTGTGTGTGTCTCAGTGTCAGGTCCTGTACGTTCCGTGTGTGTGTCTCAGTGTCAGCTCATGTACAGTCTGTGTGTGTTTCTCAGTGTCAGCTCCTGTACGGTCCGTGTGTGTGTCTCAGTGTCAGCTCATTTACGATCCCTGTGTGTCTCAGTGTCAGCTCCTCTTCTGTACGTGTGTGTGTCTCAGTGTCAGCTCCTGGACGGTCTGTGTGTGTCTCAGTGTCAGCTCCTGTACAGTCCGTGTGTGTGTCTCAGTGTCAGCTCCTGTACGGTCCGTGTGTGTGTCTCATTGTCAGCTCCTGGACAGTCTGTGTGTGTGTCTCAGTGACAGCTCCTGTACGGTGTGTGTGTGTCTCAGTGTCAGCTGCTGTACTGTCCGTGTGTGTGTCTCAGTGTCAGCTCCTGCACGGTCCGTGTATGTGTCTCAGTGTCAACTTCTGTACAGTCCGTTTGTGTGTTTCAGTGTCAGCTCCTGTACAGTCCATGTTTGTGTCTCAGTGTCAGTTCCTGTACAGTCCGTCAATGTGTCTCAGTGTCAGCTCCTGTACGGTACATGTGTGTCTCAGTGTCAGCTCCTGTTCAGTCCGTGTGTGTGTCTCAGTGTCAGCTCCTGGACCGTCCGTGTGTTTGTCTCAGTGTCATCTCCTGTACGGTCCGTGTGTGTTTCTAAGTGTCAGCTCCTGTACGGTCCGTGTGTGTGACTCAGTGTCAGCTCCTGTACCATCCGTGTGTGGGTCTCACTGTCAGCTCCTGTACAAACATTGTGTGTGTCTCAGTTTCAGCTCCTGTACGGTCCGTGTGTGTGTCTCAGTGCCAGCTCCTGTACGGTTCATGTGTGTGTCTCAGTGCCAGCTCCTGTACGGTTCATGTGTTTGTCTCAGTGTCAGCTCCTTTACGGTCCGTGTCTGTGTGTCTGAGTGTCAGCTCCTGTACGGTCCGTGTGTGTGTCTCAGTGTCAGCCCCTGTCCGGTCCGTGTGTGTGTCTCAGTATCAGCTCCTGTACTGTCTGTGTGTGTGTGTGTCTCAGTGTCAGCTCCTGTACAGTCCGTGTGTGTGTGTGTTTCAGTGTCAGCTCCTGTAATGTCAGTGTGTGTTGTCAGTGTCAGCTCCTGTACAGTCCATGTGTGTCTCAGTGTCAGCTCCTGTATGTCCCGTGTGTTTGTCTCAGTGTCAGCCCCTGTACAGTCCATGTGTGTCTCAGGGTCAGCTCCTGTACAGTCCATTTGTGTGCGTCTCAGTGTCAGCTCCTGTACAGTCCGTGTGTGTGTCTCAGTGTCAGCTCCTGTACGGTCCGTGTGTGTTTCTCAGTGTCAGCTCCTGTACAGTCCATTTGTGTGCGTCTCAGTGTCAGCTCCTGTACAGTCCGTGTGTGTGTCTCAGTGTCAGCTCCTGTACAGTCCATTTGTGTGCGTCTCAGTGTCAGCTCCTGTACAGTCCGTGTGTGTGTCTCAGTGTCAGCTCCTGTACGGTCTGTGTGTGTGTCTCAGTGTCAACTCCTGTACAGTCCGTGTGTGTGTCTCAGTGTCAGCTCCAGTACCGTCCATGTGTGTCTCAGTGTCAGCTTCTGTACGGTCCGTCTATGTGTCTCAGTGTCAGCTCCTGTACCGTACAAGTGTGTCTCAGTGTCTGCTCCTGTTCAGTCCGTGTGTGTGTATCAGTGTCAGCTCCTGTACGGTCCGTGTGTGTGTCTCTGTGTCAGCTCCTCTACGATCCGTGAGTGTGTCTCAGTGTCAGCTCCTGTATGGTCCGTGTGTGTGTCTCAGTGTCAGCTCCTGTACAGTCCATGTGTGTGTCTCAGTGTCAGCTCCTTTACGATCCGTGTGTGTCTCAGTGTCAGATCCTGTTCTGTACCTCTGTGTGTCTCAGTGTCAGCACCTGGATGGTCCGTGTGTGCGCCTCATCGTCAGCTCCTGGACAGTCCGTGTGTGTGTCTCAGTCTCAGCTCCTGGACGGTCCGTGTGTGTGTCTTAGTGTCAACTCCTGTACAGTCCTTGTGTGTGTCTCAGTGCCAGCTCCTGTACGGTTCATGTGTGTGTCTCAGTGTCAGCTCCTGTACATTCCATTTGTGTGTGTCTCAGTGTCAGATCCTGTACGGTCTGTGAGTGTGTCTCAGTGTCAGCTCCTGTACAGTCCGTGTGTGTGTCTCAGTGTCAGCTCCTGTACGGTCTCTGTGTGTGTCTCAGTGTCAGCTCTTGTACAATCACAGTCTGTGTCTCATTGTCAGCTCCTGTACAGTCTGTGTGTTTGTCTAAGCATCAGCTCCTGTACGGTCCGTGTGTGTGTCTCAGTGTCAGCTCCTGTACTTTCTGTTTGTTTGTCTCAGTGTCAGCTCCTGTACGGTCCATGTGTGTGTCTCAGTGTCAGCTCCTGGACGGTCTGTGTGTGTGTCTCAGTGTCAAATCCTGTACTTTCCGTGTGTGTGTCTCAGTGTCAGCTCCTGTTCTGTCCGTGTGTTTGTGTCTCAGTGTCACCTCCTGTACGGTCCGTGTGTGTGTCTCAATGTGAGCTCCTGTACGGTCCCTGAGTGTGTCTGAGTGTCAGCTCCTGTACGGTCCGTGTGTGTGTCTCATTGTCAGCCCCTGTCCGGTCTGTGTGTGTGTCTCAGTATCAGCTCCTGTACTGTCTGTGTGTGTGTGTGTGTCTCAGTGTCAGCTCCTGTACAGTCCGTATGTGTGTGTGTTTCAGTGTCAGCTCCTGTAATGTCCGTGTGTGTTGTCAGTGTCAGCTCCTGTACGGTCCATGTGTGTGTGTCTCAATGTGAGCTCCTGTACAGTCTATGTGTGTCTCAGTGTCAGCTCCTGTATGTTCCGTGTGTTTGTCTCAGTGTCAGCCCCTGTACAGTCCATGTGTGTCTCAGTGTCAGCTCCTGTACGGTCCATACGTGTGTCTCAGTGTCAGCTCCTGTACAGTCCATTTGTGTGCGTCTCAGTGTCAGCTCCTGTACGGTCCGTGTGTGTTTCTCAGTGTCAGCTCCTGTACCGTCCATGTGTGTCTTAGTGTCTGCTCCTGTTCAGTCCGTGTGTGTGTATCAGTGTCAGCTGCTGGACCGTCCGTGTGTGTGTCTCAGTGTCATCTCCTGTATGGTCCGTGTGTGTTTCTAAGTGTCAGCTCCTGTAGGGTCCGTGTATGTGTCGCAGTGTCAGCTCCTCTACGATCCGTGTGTGTCTTAGTGTCAGCTCGTTTACAGTCCGTGTGAGTGTCTCAGTGTCAGCTCCTGTACAGTCCGTGTGTGTGTCTCAGTTTCAGCTCCTGTACAGTCCGTGTATGTGTCTCAGTGTCAGCTCCTGTACAGTCCGTGTGTGTGTCTCAGTGTCAGCTCCTTTATGATCCGTGAGTGTCTCAGTGTCAGATCCTGTTCTGTACCTGTGTGTGTCTCAGTGTCAGCTCCTGGATGGTCCGTGTGTGTGCCTCATTGTCAGCTCCTGGACGGTCCGTGTGTGTGTCTCAGTCTCAGCTCCGGGACGGTCCGTGTGTGTGTCTCAGTGTCAGCTTCTTTCCGGTCCGTGTGTATGTCTCAGTGTCAGCTCCTGTACTTTCTGTGTGTGTGTGTGTCTCAGTGTCAGCTCCTGTACTGTCCGTGTGTGTGTGTTTCAGTGTCAGCTCCCGTACGGTCCATGTGCGTGTGTCTCAATGTGAGCTCCTGTACGGTCCATGTGTGTCTCAGTGTCAGCTCCTGTATGGTCCGTGTGTGTGTCTCTTTGTCAGCTCCTGTACAGTCCATGTGTGTCTCAGTGTCAGGTCCTGTATGGTCCGTGTGTGTGTCTTAGTGTCAACTCCTGTACAGTCCTTGTGTGTGTCTCAGTGCCAGCTCCTGTACGGTTCATGTGTGTGTCTCAGTGTCAGCTCCTGTACTGTCTGTGTGTGTGTCTCAGTGTCAGCTCCTGTACATTCCATTTGTGTGTGTCTCAGTGTCAGATCCTGTACGGTCTGTGAGTGTGTCTCAGTGTCAGCTCCTGTACAGTCCGTGTGTGTGTCTCAGTGTCAGCTCCTGTACGGTCTCTGTGTGTGTCTCAGTGTCAGCTCCTGTACTGTCGGTGTGTGTGTCTCAGTGTCAGCTCTTGTACAATCACAGTCTGTGTCTCATTGTCAGCTCCTGTACAGTCTGTGTGTTTGTCTAAGCATCAGCTCCTGTACGGTCCGTGTGTGTGTCTCAGTGTCAGCTCCTGTACAGTCTGTGTGTGTCTCAGTGTCAGCTCCTGTACGGTCCATGTGTGTGTCTCAGTGTCAGCTCCGGTACGATCCGTGTCTTTGTCTCAGTGTCAGCTCCTGTACAGTCCATGTGTGTGTCTCAGTGTTAGCTCCTGTACGGTCGGTGAGTGTGTCTCAGTGTCAAATCCTGTACAGTCCGTCAATGTGTCTCAGTGTCAGCTCCTGTATGGTACTTGTGTGTCTCAGTGTCTGCTCCTGTTCAGTCCGTGTGTGTGTCTCAGTGTCAGCTCCTGTACGGTCCGTATGTGTGTCTCAGTGTCAGCTCCTTTACGGTCCATGTGTGTGTCTCATTGTCAGCTCCTGTACAGTCGGTGTGTGTGTCTGAGTTTCAGCTCCTGTACGGTCCGTGTGTGTGTCTCAGTGTCAGCTCCTGTACGGTCCGTGTGTGTGTCTCAGTGTCAGCTCCTGTACGATCCGTGTGTGTGTCTGTGTGTCAGCTCCTTTACGGTCCGTGTCTGTGTGTCTGAGTTTCAGCTCCTGTACGGTCCGTGTGTGTGTCTCAGTGTCAGCTCCTTTACGGTCCGTGTCTGTGTGTCTGAGTGTCAGCTCCTGTACGGTCCGTGTGTGTGTATGAGTGTCAGCTCCTGTACGGTCCGTGTGTGTGTCTCAGTGTAGGCTCCTTTACGGTCCGTGTGTGTGTGTCTCAGTGTTAGGTCCTGTACGGTCCGTGTGTGTGTCTCAGTGTCAGCTCCTGTATTGTCCGTGTGTGTGTCTCAGTGTCAGCTCCTGTATGGTCCGTGAGTGTGTCTCATTGTCAGCTCCTGTACGGTTCATGTGTGTGTCTCAGTGTCAGCTCCTGTACGGTCCGTATGTGTGTCTCAGTGTCAGCTCCTGTACGGTCCGTATGTGTGTCTCAGTGTCAGCTCCTGTATGGTCCGTGAGTGTGTCTCATTGTCAGCTCCTGTACGGTTCATGTGTGTGTCTCAGTGTCAGCTCCTGTACGGTCCGTATGTGTGTCTCAGTGTCAGCTCCTTTTCGGTCTATGTGTGTGTCTCATTGTCAGCTCCTGTACCGTCGGTGTGTGTGTCTCAGTTTCAGCTCCTGTACGGTCGGTGTGTGTGTCTCAGTGTTAGCTCCTTTACGGTCCGTGTGTGTGTGTCTGAGTGTCAGCTCCTGTACGGTCCGTGTGTGTGTCTCAGTGTCAGCTCCTTTACGGTCCGTGTGTGTGTGTCTCTGTGTCAGCTCCTGTACATTCCGTGTGTGTGTGTCTGAGTGTCAGCTCCTGTACAGTCCGTGTGTGTGTGTCTGAGTGTCAGCTCTTGCACTGTCCGTGTATGTGTCTCAGTGTTAGGTCCTGTACGGTCCGTGTGTGTGCCTCAGTGTCAGCTCCTGTACAGTCCGTGTGTGTGTCTCAGTGTCAGCTCCTGTACTTTCTGTGTGTGTGTGTGTCTCAGTGTCAGCTCCTGTACTGTCCGTGTGTGTGTGTTTCAGTGTCAGCTCCTGTACGGTCCATGTGCGTGTGTCTCAATGTGAGCTCCTGTACGGTCCATGTGTGTTCAGTGTCAGCTCCTGTATGGTCCGTGTGTGTGTCTCAGTGTCAGCTCCTGTACGGTCCATGTGTGTGTGTCTCATTGTCAGCTCCTGTACAGTCCATGTGTGTCTCAGTGTCAGGTCCTGTATGGTCCGTGTGTGTGTCTCAGTGTCAGCTCCTGTACATTCCATTTGTGTGTGTCTCAGTGTCAGATCATCTACCATCCGTGTGTGTCTCAGTGTCTGCTCCTGTACGGTCCATGTGTGTGTCTCAGTGTCAGCTTCTGTACCGTCCATGTGTGTCTCAGTGTCTGCTCCTGTTCAGTCCGTGTGTGTGTATCAGTGTCAGCTGCTGGACCGTCCATGTGTGTGTCTCAGTGTCATCTCCTGTATGGTCCGTGTGTGTTTCTAAGTGTCAGCTCCTGTAGGGTCCGTGTATGTGTCGCAGTGTCAGCTCCTCTACGATCCGTGTGTGTCTTAGTGTCAGCTCGTTTACAGTCCGTGTGAGTGTCTCAGTGTCAGCTCCTGTACAGTCCGTGTGTGTGTCTCAGTTTCAGCTCCTGTACGGTCCATGTGTGTGTCTCAGTGTCAGCTCCTGTACAGTCCGTGTGTGTGTCTCAGTGTCAGCTCCTTTATGATCCGTGTGTGTCTCAGTGTCAGATCTTGTTCTGTACCTGTGTGTGTCTCAGTGTCAGCTCCTGGATGGTCCGTGTGTGTGCCTCATTGTCAGCTCCTGGACGGTCCGTGTGTGTGTCTCAGTCTCAGCTCCGAGACGGTCCGTGTGTGTGTCTCAGTGACAGCTCCTGTACGGTCCGTGTGTGTGTCCCAGTGTCAGCTCCTTTTCTGTACGTGTGTGTGTCTCAGTGTCAGCTCCTGTACAGTCCGTGTGTGTGTCTCAGTGTCAGCTCCTGTACGGTCCGTGTGTGTCTCAGTGTCAGCTCATGTACAGTCTGTGTGTGTGTCTCAGTGTCAGCTCCTGTACGGTCTGTGTGTGTGTCTCAGTGTCAGCTCATTTACGATCCGTGTGTGTCTCAGTGTCAGCTCCTGTTCTGTACGTGTGTGTGTCTCAGTGTCAGCTCCTGGACGGTCTGTGTGTGTGTCTCAGTGTCAGCTCCTGTACGGTCCGTGTGTGTGTCTCATTGTCAGCTCCTGGACGGTCCATGTGTGTGTCTCAGTGACAGCTCCTGTACGGTGTGTGTGTGTCTCAGTTTCAGCTCCTGTATGGTCCGTTTGTGTGTCTCAGTGTCAGCTCCTGTACTGTCCGTGTGTGTGTCTCAGTGTCAGCTCCTGTACGGTCCATGTGTGTGTCTCAGTGTCAGCTTCTTTCCGGTCCGTGTGTATGTCTCAGTGTCAGCTCCTGTACTGTCCGTGTGTGTGTGTTTCAGTGTCAGCTCCTGTACGGTCCATGTGCGTGTGTCTCAATGTGAGCTCCTGTACGGTCCATGTGTGTCTCAGTGTCAGCTCCTGTATGGTCCGTGTGTGTGTCTCATTGTCAGCTCCTGTACGGTCCGTGTGTGTGTCTCATTGTCAGCTCCTGTACAGTCCATGTGTGTCTCAGTGTCAGGTCCTGTATGGTCCGTGTGTGTGTCTTAGTGTCAACTCCTGTACAGTCCTTGTGTGTGTCTCAGTGCCAGCTCCTGTACGGTTCATGTGTGTGTCTCAGTGTCAGCTCCTGTACATTCCATTTGTGTGTGTCTCAGTGTCAGATCCTGTACGGTCTGTGAGTGTGTCTCAGTGTCAGCTCCTGTACAGTCCGTGTGTGTGTCTCAGTGTCAGCTCCTGTAAGGTCTCTGTGTGTGTCTCAGTGTCAGCTCCTGTACTGTCGGTGTGTGTGTCTCAGTGTCAGCTCTTGTACAATCACAGTCTGTGTCTCATTGTCAGCTCCTGTACAGTCTGTGTGTGTGTCTAAGCATCAGCTCCTGTACGGTCCGTGTGTGTGTCTCAGTGTCAGCTCCGGTACGATCCGTGTCTTTGTCTCAGTGTCAGCTCCTGTACAGTCCATGTGTGTGTCTCAGTGTCAGCTCCGGTACGATCCGTGTCTTTGTCTCAGTGTCAGCTCCTGTACGGTCGGTGAGTGTGTCTCAGTGTCAAATCCTGTACAGTCCGTCAATGTGTCTCAGTGTCAGCTCCTGTATGGTACTTGTGTGTCTCAGTGTCAGCTCCTGTTCAGTCCGTGTGTGTGTCTCAGTGTCAGCTCCTGGACCATCCGTGTGTGTGTCTCAGTGTCAGCTCCTGTACAGTCCGAGTGTGTTTCTAAGTGTCAGCTCCTGTAAGGTCCGTGTGTGTGACTCAGTGTCAGCTCCTGTACCGTCCGTGTGTGGGTCTCACTGTTAGCTCCTGTACAATCACTGTGTCTGTCTCAGTGACAGCTCCTGTACAATCATTGGGTGTGTCTCAGTTTCAGCTCCTGTACGGTCCGTGTGTGTCGTAGTGTCAACTCCTGTACAGTCCTTGTGTGTGTCTCAGTGCCAGCTCCTGTACGGTTCATGTGTGTGTCTCAGTTTCAGCTCCTGTACGGTCCGTGTGTGTGTCTCAGTGTCAGCTCCTGTACGGTCCGTGTGTGTGTCTCAGTGTCAGCTCCTGTACGATCCGTGTGTGTGTCTCAGTGTCAGCTCCTTTACGGTCCGTGTCTGTGTGTCTGAGTGTCAGCTCCTGTACGGTCCGTGTGTGTGTATGCGTGTCAGCTCCTGTACGGTCCGTGTGTGTGTCTCAGTGTCAGCTCCTTTACGGTCCGTGTGTGTGTGTCTGAGTGTCAGCTCCTGTACGGTCCGTTTGTGTGTCTCAGTGTCACCTCATGTACGGTTCGTGTGTGTGTCTCAGTGTCAGCTCCTGTACTTTCTGTGTGTGTGTGTGTCTCAGTGTCAGCTCCTGTACGGTCCATGTGCGTGTGTCTCAATGTGAGCTCCTGTACGGTCCATGTGTGTTCAGTGTCAGCTCCTGTATGGTCCGTGTGTGTGTCTCTGTGTCAGCTCCTGTACGGTCCATGTGTGTGTGTCTCATTGTCAGCTCCTGTACAGTCCATGTGTGTCTCAGTGTCAGGTCCTGTATGGTCCGTGTGTGTGTCTCAGTGTCAGCTCCTGTACATTCCATTTGTGTGTGTCTCAGTGTCAGATCATCTACCATCCGTGTGTGTCTCAGTGTCTGCTCCTGTACGGTCCATGTGTGTGTCTCAGTGTCAGCTTCTGTACCGTCCATGTGTGTCTCAGTGTCTGCTCCTGTTCAGTCCGTGTGTGTGTATCAGTGTCAGCTGCTGGACTGTCCGTGTGTGTTTCTAAGTGTCAGCTCCTGTAGGGTCCGTGTATGTTTCGCAGTGTCAGCTCCTCTACGATCCGTGTGTGTCTTAGTGTCAGCTCGTTTACAGTCCGTGTGAGTGTCTCAGTGTCAGCTCCTGTACAGTCCGTGTGTATGTCTCAGTGTCAGCTCCTTTATGATCCGTGTGTGTCTCAGTGTCAGATCTTGTTCTGTACCTGTGTGTCTCAGTGTCAGCTCCTGGACAGTCCGTGTGTATGTCTCAGTGTCAGCTCCTTTATGATCCGTGTGTGTCTCAGTGTCAGATCTTGTTCTGTACCTGTGTGTCTCAGTGTCAGCTCCTGGATGGTCCGTGTGTGTGCCTCATTGTCAGCTCCTGGACGGTCCGTGTGTGTGCCTCATTGTCAGCTCCTGGACGGTCCGTGTGTGTGCCTCATTGTCAGCTCCTGGACGGTCCGTGTGTGTGTCTCAGTCTCAGCTCCGGGACGGTCCGTGTGTGTGTCTCAGTGTCAGCTCCTGTACAGTCCGTGTGTGTGTCTCAGTGTCAGCTCCTGTACGGTCCGTGTGTGTCTCAGTGTCAGCTCATGTACAGTCTGTGTGTGTGTCTCAGTGTCAGCTCCTGTACGGTCCGTGTGTGTGTCTCAGTGTCAGCTCATTTACGATCCGTGTGTGTCTCAGTGTCAGCTCCTGTTCTGTACGTGTGTGTGTCTCAGTGTCAGCTCCTGGACGGTCTGTGTGTGTGTCTCAGTGTCAGCTCCTGTACGGTCCGTGTGTGTGTCTCATTGTCAGCTCCTGGACGGTCCATGTGTGTGTCTCAGTGACAGCTCCTGTACGGTGTGTGTGTGTCTCAGTTTCAGCTCCTGTATGGTCCGTTTGTGTGTCTCAGTGTCAGCTCCTGTACTGTCCGTGTGTGTGTCTCAGTGTCAGCTCCTGTCCGGTCCATGTGTGTGTCTCAGTGTCAGCTTCTTTCCGGTCCATGTGTATGTCTCAGTGTCAGCTCCTGTACTGTCCGTGTGTGTGTGTTTCAGTGGCAGCTCCTGTACGGTCCATGTGCGTGTGTCTCAATGTGAGCTCCTGTACGGTCCATGTGTGTCTCAGTGTCAGCTCCTGTATGGTCCGTGTGTGTGTCTCATTTTCAGCTCCTGTACAGTCCATGTGTGTCTCAGTGTCAGGTCCTGTATGGTCCGTGTGTGTGTCTTAGTGTCAACTCCTGTACAGTCCTTGTGTGTGTCTCAGTGCCAGCTCCTGTACAGTCCGTGTGTGTGTCCCAGTGTCAGCTCCTTTTCTGTACGTGTGTGTGTCTCAGTGTCAGCTCCTGTACAGTCCGTGTCTTTGTCTCAGTGTCAGCTCCTGTACAGTCCATGTGTGTGTCTCAGTGTCAGCTCCGGTACGATCCGTGTCTTTGTCTCAGTGTCAGCTCCTGTACGGTCGGTGAGTGTGTCTCAGTGTCAAATCCTGTACAGTCCGTCAATGTGTCTCAGTGTCAGCTCCTGTATGGTACTTGTGTGTCTCAGTGTCTGCTCCTGGACCGTCCGTGTGTGTGTCTCAGTGTCAGCTCCTGGACCGTCCGTGTGTGTGTCTCAGTGTCAGCTCCTGGACCGTCCGTGTGTGTGTCTCAGTGTCAGCTCCTGGACCGTCCGTGTGTGTGTCTCAGTGTCAGCTCCTGTACAGTCCGAGTGTGTTTCTGAGTGTCAGCTCCTGTAAGGTCCGTGTGTGTGACTCAGTGTCAGCTCCTGTACCGTCCGTGTGTGGGTCTCACTGTCAGCTCCTGTACAATCACTGTGTCTGTCTCAGTGACAGCTCCTGTACAATCATTGGGTGTGTCTCAGTTTCAGTTCCTGTACGGTCCGTGTGTGTCGTAGTGTCAACTCCTGTACAGTCCTTGTGTGTGTCTCAGTGCCAGCTCCAGTACGGTTCATGTGTGTGTCTCAGTGTCAGCTCCTGTACGGTCCGTATGTGTGTCTCAGTGTCAGCTCCTTTACGGTCCATGTGTGTGTCTCATTGTCAGCTCCTGTACAGTCGGTGTGTGTGTCTCAGTTTCAGCTCCTGTACGGTCCGTGTGTGTGTCTCAGTGTCAGCTCCTGTACGATCCGTGTGTGTGTCTCAGTGTCAGCTCCTTTACCGTCCGTGTCTGTGTGTCTGAGTTTCAGCTCCTGTACGGTCCGTGTGTGTGTCTCAGTTTCAGCTCCTTTACGGTCCGTGTCTGTGTGTCTGAGTGTCAGCTCCTGTACGGTCCGTGTGTGTGTATGCGTGTCAGCTCCTGTACGGTCCGTGTGTGTGTCTCAGTGTCAGCTCCTTTACGGTCCGTGTGTGTGTCTCAGTGTCAGCTCCTGTACTGTCGGTGTGTGTGTCTCAGTGTCAGCTCTTGTACAATCACAGTCTGTGTCTCAGTGTCAGCTCCTGTATAGTCGATATGTGTGTGTCTCAGTCTCAGCTCCTGGACGGTCCGTGTGTGTGTCTCAGTGACAGCTCCTGTACGGTCCATGTGTGTGTCTCAGTGTCAGCTCATGTACAGTCTGTGTGTGTGTCTCAGTGTCAGCTCCTGTACAGTGTGTGTGTGTCTCAGTGTCAGCTCCTGTACGGTCCGTGTGTGTGTCTCAGTTTCAGCTCATTTACGATCCGTGTGTGTCTCAGTGTCAGCTCCTGTTCTGTACGTGTGTGTGTCTCAGTGTCAGCTCCTGTACGGTCCGTGTGTGTGTCTCATTCTCAGCTCCTGGACGGTCTGTGTGTGTGTCTCAGTGACAGCTCCTGTACGGTCCGCGTGTGTTTCTCAGTGTCAGCTCATCTACCATCCATGTGGGTCTCAGTGTCTGCTCCTGTACTGTCCATGTGTGTGTCTCAGCTTCAGCTCCTTTACAGTCCGTGTGTGTGTCTCATTGTCAGCTCCTGTACGATCCGTGTGTGTCTCAGTGTCAACTCCTGTACGGTCCGTGTGTGTGTCTCATTGTCAGCTCCTGGACGCTCTGTGTCTGTGTCTCAGTGTCAGCTCCTGTACGGTCCGTGTGTGTGACTCAGTGTCAGCTCCTGTACCGTCCGTGTTTGGGTCTCACTGTCAGCTCCTGTACAATCACTGTGTCTGTCTCAGTGACAGCTCCTGTACGGTCCATGTGTGGTTCTGTGTGTCAGCTCCTGTACGGTCCGTGTGTGTGTCTCAGTGTCAGCTCCTGTACGGTCTGTGTGTGTCTTACTGTCAACTCCTGTACAGTCCTTGTGTGTGTCTCAGTGCCAGCTCCTGTACGGTTCATGTGTGTGTCTGAGTGTCAGCTCCTTTACGGTCCATGTGTGTGTCTCATTGTCAGCTCCTGTACAGTCGGTGTGTGTGTCTCAGTGTCAGCTCCTTTACGGTCCGTGTCTGTGTGTCTGAGTGTCAGCTCCTGTACGGTCCGTGTGTGTGTCTCAGTGTCAGCTCCTTTACGGTCCTTGTGTGTGTCTCAGTGTCAGCTCCTGTACTGTCTGTGTGTGTGTCTCAGTGTCAGCTCCTGTACGGTCCCTGTATGTGTCTCAGTGTCAGTTCCTGTACTGTCCGTGTGTTTGTCTCAGTGCCAGCTCCTGTACTGTCCGTGTGTGTGTCTCAGTGTCAGACTCTGTACGGTCCGTGAGTGTTTCTCATTGTCAGCTCCTGTACGGTCCGTGTGTGTGTCTCAGTGTCAGCTCCTTTACGGTCCGTGTGTGTGTGTCTGAGTGTCAGCTCCTGTACGGTCCGTGTGTGTGTCTCAGTGTCAGCTCCTTTACGGTCCGTGTGTGTGTGTCTGAGTGTCAGCTCCTGTACAGTCCGTGTGTGTGTGTCTGAGTGTCAGCTCCTGTACAGTCCGTGTGTGTGCGTCTGAGTGTCAGCTCTTGCACGGTCCGTGTATGTGTCTCAGTGTTAGGTCCTGTACGGTCCGTGTGTGTGTCTCAGTGTCAGCTCCTGTACTGTCTGTGTGTGTGTCTCAGTGTCAGCTCCTGTATGGTCCGTGAGTGTGTCTCATTTTCAGCTCCTGTACGGTTCATGTGTGTGTCTCAGTGTCAGCTCCTGTTCAGTCCGTGTGTGTGTATCAGTGTCAGCTGCTGGACCGTCCATGTGTGTGTCTCAGTGTCATCTCCTGTATGGTCCGTGTGTGTTTCTAAGTGTCAGCTCCTGTAGGGTCCGTGTATGTGTCGCAGTGTCAGCTCCTCTACGATCCGTGTGTGTCTTAGTGTCAGCTCGTTTACAGTCCGTGTGAGTGTCTCAGTGTCAGCTCCTGTACAGTCCGTGTGTGTGTCTCAGTTTCAGCTCCTGTACGGTCCGTGTATGTGTCTCAGTGTCAGCTCCTGTACGGTCCATGTGTGTGTCTCAGTGTCAGCTCCTGTACAGTCCGTGTGTGTGTCTCAGTGTCAGCTCCTTTATGATCCGTGTGTGTCTCAGTGTCAGATCTTGTTCTGTACCTGTGTGTGTCTCAGTGTCAGCTCCTGGATGGTCCGTGTGTGTGCCTCATTGTCAGCTCCTGGACGGTCCGTGTGTGTGTCTCAGTCTCAGCTCCGAGACGGTCCGTGTGTGTGTCTCAGTGACAGCTCCTGTACGGTCCGTGTGTGTGTCCCAGTGTCAGCTCCTTTTCTGTACGTGTGTGTGTCTCAGTGTCAGCTCCTGTACAGTCCGTGTGTGTGTCTCAGTGTCAGCTCCTGTACGGTCCGTGTGTGTCTCAGTGTCAGCTCATGTACAGTCTGTGTGTGTGTCTCAGTGTCAGCTCCTGTACGGTCTGTGTGTGTGTCTCAGTGTCAGCTCATTTACGATCCGTGTGTGTCTCAGTGTCAGCTCCTGTTCTGTACGTGTGTGTGTCTCAGTGTCAGCTCCTGGACGGTCTGTGTGTGTGTCTCAGTGTCAGCTCCTGTACGGTCCGTGTGTGTGTCTCATTGTCAGCTCCTGGACGGTCCATGTGTGTGTCTCAGTGACAGCTCCTGTACGGTGTGTGTGTGTCTCAGTTTCAGCTCCTGCATGGTCCGTTTGTGTGTCTCAGTGTCAGCTCCTGTACTGTCCGTGTGTGTGTCTCAGTGTCAGCTCCTGTACGGTCCATGTGTGTGTCTCAGTGTCAGCTTCTTTCCGGTCCGTGTGTATGTCTCAGTGTCAGCTCCTGTACTGTCCGTGTGTGTGTGTTTCAGTGTCAGCTCCTGTACGGTCCATGTGCGTGTGTCTCAATGTGAGCTCCTGTACGGTCCATGTGTGTCTCAGTGTCAGCTCCTGTATGGTCCGTGTGTGTGTCTCATTGTCAGCTCCTGTACGGTCCGTGTGTGTGTCTCATTGTCAGCTCCTGTACAGTCCATGTGTGTCTCAGTGTCAGGTCCTGTATGGTCCGTGTGTGTGTCTTAGTGTCAACTCCTGTACAGTCCTTGTGTGTGTCTCAGTGCCAGCTCCTGTACGGTTCATGTGTGTGTCTCAGTGTCAGCTCCTGTACATTCCATTTGTGTGTGTCTCAGTGTCAGATCCTGTACGGTCTGTGAGTGTGTCTCAGTGTCAGCTCCTGTACAGTCCGTGTGTGTGTCTCAGTGTCAGCTCCTGTAAGGTCTCTGTGTGTGTCTCAGTGTCAGCTCCTGTACTGTCGGTGTGTGTGTCTCAGTGTCAGCTCTTGTACAATCACAGTCTGTGTCTCATTGTCAGCTCCTGTACAGTCTGTGTGTGTGTCTAAGCATCAGCTCCTGTACGGTCCGTGTGTGTGTCTCAGTGTCAGCTCCGGTACGATCCGTGTCTTTGTCTCAGTGTCAGCTCCTGTACAGTCCATGTGTGTGTCTCAGTGTCAGCTCCGGTACGATCCGTGTCTTTGTCTCAGTGTCAGCTCCTGTACGGTCGGTGAGTGTGTCTCAGTGTCAAATCCTGTACAGTCCGTCAATGTGTCTCAGTGTCAGCTCCTGTATGGTACTTGTGTGTCTCAGTGTCAGCTCCTGTTCAGTCCGTGTGTGTGTCTCAGTGTCAGCTCCTGGACCGTCCGTGTGTGGGTCTCACTGTTAGCTCCTGTACAATCACTGTGTCTGTCTCAGTGACAGCTCCTGTACAATCATTGGGTGTGTCTCAGTTTCAGCTCCTGTACGGTCCGTGTGTGTCGTAGTGTCAACTCCTGTACAGTCCTTGTGTGTGTCTCAGTGCCAGCTCCTGTACGGTTCATGTGTGTGTCTCAGTTTCAGCTCCTGTACGGTCCGTGTGTGTGTCTCAGTGTCAGCTCCTGTACGGTCCGTGTGTGTGTCTCAGTGTCAGCTCCTGTACGATCCGTGTGTGTGTCTCAGTGTCAGCTCCTTTACGGTCCGTGTCTGTGTGTCTGAGTGTCAGCTCCTGTACGGTCCGTGTGTGTGTATGCGTGTCAGCTCCTGTACGGTCCGTGTGTGTGTCTCAGTGTCAGCTCCTTTACGGTCCGTGTGTGTGTGTCTGAGTGTCAGCTCCTGTACGGTCCGTTTGTGTGTCTCAGTGTCACCTCATGTACGGTTCGTGTGTGTGTCTCAGTGTCAGCTCCTGTACTTTCTGTGTGTGTGTGTGTCTCAGTGTCAGCTCCTGTACGGTCCATGTGCGTGTGTCTCAATGTGAGCTCCTGTACGGTCCATGTGTGTTCAGTGTCAGCTCCTGTATGGTCCGTGTGTGTGTCTCTGTGTCAGCTCCTGTACGGTCCATGTGTGTGTGTCTCATTGTCAGCTCCTGTACAGTCCATGTGTGTCTCAGTGTCAGGTCCTGTATGGTCCGTGTGTGTGTCTCAGTGTCAGCTCCTGTACATTCCATTTGTGTGTGTCTCAGTGTCAGATCATCTACCATCCGTGTGTGTCTCAGTGTCTGCTCCTGTACGGTCCATGTGTGTGTCTCAGTGTCAGCTTCTGTACCGTCCATGTGTGTCTCAGTGTCTGCTCCTGTTCAGTCCGTGTGTGTGTATCAGTGTCAGCTGCTGGACTGTCCGTGTGTGTTTCTAAGTGTCAGCTCCTGTAGGGTCCGTGTATGTTTCGCAGTGTCAGCTCCTCTACGATCCGTGTGTGTCTTAGTGTCAGCTTGTTTACAGTCCGTGTGAGTGTCTCAGTGTCAGCTCCTGTACAGTCCGTGTGTGTGTCTCAGTTTCAGCTCCTGTACAGTCCGTGTGTATGTCTCAGTGTCAGCTCCTTTATGATCCGTGTGTGTCTCAGTGTCAGATCTTGTTCTGTACCTGTGTGTCTCAGTGTCAGCTCCTGGATGGTCCGTGTGTGTGCCTCATTGTCAGCTCCTGGACGGTCCGTGTGTGTGCCTCATTGTCAGCTCCTGGACGGTCCGTGTGTGTGCCTCATTGTCAGCTCCTGGACGGTCCGTGTGTGTGTCTCAGTCTCAGCTCCGGGACGGTCCGTGTGTGTGTCTCAGTGACAGCTCCTGTACGGTCCGTGTGTGTGTCCCAGTGTCAGCTCCTTTTCTGTACGTGTGTGTGTCTCAGTGTCAGCTCCTGTACAGTCCGTGTGTGTGTCTCAGTGTCAGCTCCTGTACGGTCCGTGTGTGTCTCAGTGTCAGCTCATGTACAGTCTGTGTGTGTGTCTCAGTGTCAGCTCCTGTACGGTCCGTGTGTGTGTCTCAGTGTCAGCTCATTTACGATCCGTGTGTGTCTCAGTGTCAGCTCCTGTTCTGTACGTGTGTGTGTCTCAGTGTCAGCTCCTGGACGGTCTGTGTGTGTGTCTCAGTGTCAGCTCCTGTACGGTCCGTGTGTGTGTCTCATTGTCAGCTCCTGGACGGTCCATGTGTGTGTCTCAGTGACAGCTCCTGTACGGTGTGTGTGTGTCTCAGTTTCAGCTCCTGTATGGTCCGTTTGTGTGTCTCAGTGTCAGCTCCTGTACTGTCCGTGTGTGTGTCTCAGTGTCAGCTCCTGTCCGGTCCATGTGTGTGTCTCAGTGTCAGCTTCTTTCCGGTCCATGTGTATGTCTCAGTGTCAGCTCCTGTACTGTCCGTGTGTGTGTGTTTCAGTGGCAGCTCCTGTACGGTCCATGTGCGTGTGTCTCAATGTGAGCTCCTGTACGGTCCATGTGTGTCTCAGTGTCAGCTCCTGTATGGTCCGTGTGTGTGTCTCATTTTCAGCTCCTGTACAGTCCATGTGTGTCTCAGTGTCAGGTCCTGTATGGTCCGTGTGTGTGTCTTAGTGTCAACTCCTGTACAGTCCTTGTGTGTGTCTCAGTGCCAGCTCCTGTACAGTCCGTGTGTGTGTCTCAGTGTCAGCTCCTGTATGGTCTCTGTGTGTGTCTCAGTGTCAGCTCCTGTACTGTCGGTGTGTGTGTCTCAGTGTCAGCTCTTGTACAATCACAGTCTGTGTCTCATTGTCAGCTCCTGTACAGTCTGTGTGTGTGCCTAAGCATCAGCTCCTGTACGGTCCGTGTGTGTGTCTCAGTGTCAGCTCCGGTACGATCCGTGTCTTGGTCTCAGTGTCAGCTCCTGTACAGTCCATGTGTGTGTCTCAGTGTTAGCTCCTGTACGGTCGGTGAGTGTGTCTCAGTGTCAAATCCTGTACAGTCCGTCAATGTGTCTCAGTGTCAGCTCCTGTATGGTACTTGTGTGTCTCAGTGTCTGCTCCTGGACCGTCCGTGTGTGTGTCTCAGTGTCAGCTCCTGGACCGTCCGTGTGTGTGTCTCAGTGTCAGCTCCTGTACAGTCCGAGTGTGTTTCTGAGTGTCAGCTCCTGTAAGGTCCGTGTGTGTGACTCAGTGTCAGCTCCTGTACCGTCCGTGTGTGGGTCTCACTGTCAGCTCCTGTACAATCACTGTGTCTGTCTCAGTGACAGCTCCTGTACAATCATTGGGTGTGTCTCAGTTTCAGTTCCTGTACGGTCCGTGTGTGTCGTAGTGTCAACTCCTGTACAGTCCTTGTGTGTGTCTCAGTGCCAGCTCCAGTACGGTTCATGTGTGTGTCTCAGTGTCAGCTCCTGTACGGTCCGTATGTGTGTCTCAGTGTCAGCTCCTTTACGGTCCATGTGTGTGTCTCATTGTCAGCTCCTGTACAGTCGGTGTGTGTGTCTCAGTTTCAGCTCCTGTACGGTCCGTGTGTGTGTCTCAGTGTCAGCTCCTGTACGATCCGTGTGTGTGTCTCAGTGTCAGCTCCTTTACCGTCCGTGTCTGTGTGTCTGAGTTTCAGCTCCTGTACGGTCCGTGTGTGTGTCTCAGTTTCAGCTCCTTTACGGTCCGTGTCTGTGTGTCTGAGTGTCAGCTCCTGTACGGTCCGTGTGTGTGTCTCAGTGTCAGCTCCTTTACGGTCCGTGTGTGTGTCTCAGTGACAGCTCCTGGACGGTCCGTGTGTGTGTCTCAGTGACAGCTCCTGTACGGTCCATGTGTGTGTCTCAGTGTCAGCTCATGTACAGTCTGTGTGTGTGTCTCAGTGTCAGCTCCTGTACAGTGTGTGTGTGTCTCAGTGTCAGCTCCTGTACGGTCCGTGTGTGTGTCTCAGTTTCAGCTCATTTACGATCCGTGTGTGTCTCAGTGTCAGCTCCTGTTCTGTACGTGTGTGTGTCTCAGTGTCAGCTCCTGTACGGTCCGTGTGTGTGTCTCATTCTCAGCTCCTGGACGGTCTGTGTGTGTGTCTCAGTGACAGCTCCTGTACGGTCCGCGTGTGTTTCTCAGTGTCAGCTCATCTACCATCCATGTGGGTCTCAGTGTCTGCTCCTGTACGGTCCATGTGTGTGTCTCAGCTTCAGCTCCTTTACAGTCCGTGTGTGTGTCTCATTGTCAGCTCCTGTACGATCCGTGTGTGTCTCAGTGTCAACTCCTGTACGGTCCGTGTGTGTGTCTCATTGTCAGCTCCTGGACGCTCTGTGTCTGTGTCTCAGTGTCAGCTCCTGTACGGTCCGTGTGTGTGACTCAGTGTCAGCTCCTGTACCGTCCGTGTTTGGGTCTCACTGTCAGCTCCTGTACAATCACTGTGTCTGTCTCAGTGACAGCTCCTGTACGGTCCATGTGTGGTTCTGTGTGTCAGCTCCTGTACGGTCCGTGTGTGTGTCTCAGTGTCAGCTCCTGTACGGTCTGTGTGTGTCTTACTGTCAACTCCTGTACAGTCCTTGTGTGTGTCTCAGTGCCAGCTCCTGTACGGTTCATGTGTGTGTCTGAGTGTCAGCTCCTTTACGGTCCATGTGTGTGTCTCATTGTCAGCTCCTGTACAGTCGGTGTGTGTGTCTCAGTTTCAGCTCCTGTACGGTCCGTGTGTGTGTCTCAGTGTCAGCTCCTTTACGGTCCGTGTCTGTGTGTCTGAGTGTCAGCTCCTGTATGGTCCGTGTGTGTGTCTCAGTGTCAGCTCCTTTACGGTCCGTGTCTGTGTGTCTGAGTGTCAGCTCCTGTATGGTCCGTGAGTGTGTCTCAGTGTCAGCTCCTTTACGGTCCTTGTGTGTGTCTCAGTGTCAGCTCCTGTACTGTCTGTGTGTGTGTCTCAGTGTCAGCTCCTGTACGGTCCCTGTATGTGTCTCAGTGTCAGTTCCTGTACTGTCCGTGTGTTTGTCTCAGTGCCAGCTCCTGTACTGTCCGTGTGTGTGTCTCAGTGTCAGACTCTGTACGGTCCGTGAGTGTTTCTCATTGTCAGCTCCTGTACGGTCCGTGTGTGTGTCTCAGTGTCAGCTCCTTTACGGTCCGTGTGTGTGTGTCTGAGTGTCAGCTCCTGTACGGTCCGTGTGTGTGTCTCAGTGTCAGCTCCTTTACGGTCCGTGTGTGTGTGTCTGAGTGTCAGCTCCTGTACAGTCCGTGTGTGTGTGTCTGAGTGTCAGCTCCTGTACAGTCCGTGTGTGTGCGTCTGAGTGTCAGCTCTTGCACGGTCCGTGTATGTGTCTCAGTGTTAGGTCCTGTACGGTCCGTGTGTGTGTCTCAGTGTCAGCTCCTGTACTGTCTGTGTGTGTGTCTCAGTGTCAGCTCCTGTATGGTCCGTGAGTGTGTCTCATTTTCAGCTCCTGTACGGTTCATGTGTGTGTCTCAGTGTCAGCTCCTGTACAGTCCGTATGTGTGTCTCAGTGTCAGCTCCTGTACGGTCCGTGTATGTGTCTCATTGTCAGCTCCTTTACGGTCCATGTGTGTGTCTCATTGTCAGCTCCTGTACAGTCGGTGTGTGTGTCTCAGTTTCAGCTCCTGTACGGTCCGTGTGTGTGTCTCAGTGTCAGCTCCTTTACGGTCCGTGTCTGTGTGTCTGAGTGTCAGCTCCTGTACGGTCCGTGTGTGTGTCTCAGTGTCAGCTCCTGTACGGTCCGTGTGTGTTTCTCAGTGTCAGCTCATCTACCATCCGTGTGTGTCTCAGTGTCTGCTCCTGTACAGTCCATGTGTGTGTCTCAGTGTCAGCTTCTGTACAGTCCGTGTGTGTGTCTCAGTGTCTGCTCCTGTACGGTCCATGTGTGTGTCTCAGTGTCAGCTCCTGTACGGTCCTTGTGTGTGTCTCAGTGTCAGCTCCTTTACAGTCCGTGTGTGTGTCTCATTGTCAGCTCCTGTACGATCCATGTGTGTCTCAGTGTCAACTCCTGTACGGTCCGTGTGTGAGTCTCAGTGTCAGCTCCTGTACGGTCCATGTGTGTGTCTCAGTGTCAGCTCCTTTACAGTCCGTGTGTGTGTCTCATTGTCAGCTCCTGTACGATCCGTGTGTGTCTCAGTGTCAACTCCTGTACGGTCCATGTGTGTGTCTCAGTGTCAGCTCCTGTACGGTCCATGTGTGTGTCTCAGTGTCAGCTCCTTTACAGTCCGTGTGTGTGTCTCATTGTCAGCTCCTGTACGATCCGTGTGTGTCTCAGTGTCAACTCCTGTACGGTCCATGTGTGTGTCTCAGTGTCAGCTCCTGGAAGGTCTGTGTGTGTGTCTCAGTGTCAGCTCCTGTACTTTCCGTTTGTGTGTCTCAGTGTCAGCTCCTGTACGGTCCATGTGTTTGTCTCAGTGTCAGCTCCTGTACGGTCTGTGTGTGTGTCTCAGTGTCAAATCCTGTACTTTCCGTGTGTGTGTCTCAGTGTCAGCTCCTGTTCTGTCCGTGTGTGTGTGTCTCAGTGTCACCTCCTGTACGGTCCGTGTGTGTGTCTCAATGTGAGCTCCTGTACGGTCCCTGTGTGTGTCTCAGTGTCAGCTCCTGTACTGTCCATGAGTGTTTCTCATTGTCAGCTCCTGTACTGTCCGTGTGTGTGTCTCAGTATCAGCTCCTGTACGGTCCGTGAGTCTCTCAGTGTCAGCTCCTATGCAGTCCGTGTGTGTGTCTCAGTGTCAGCTCCTGTACGGTCCGCGTGTGTTTCTCAGTGTCAGCTCATCTACCATCCGTGTGTGTCTCAGTGTCTGCTCCTGTACGGTCCATGTGTGTGTCTCAGTGTCAGCTCCTGTATAGTCCGTGTGTGTGTCTCAGTATCAGCTCCTTTACCGTCCGTGTGTGTGTCTCAGTGTCAGCTCCTGGACGCTCTGTGTGTGTGTCTCAGTGTCAGGTCCTGTACGGTCCGTGTGTGTGTCTCAGTGTCAGCTCCTGTACATTCCGTGTGTGTGTCTCAGTGTCAGCTCCTGTTCGGTACACGTGTGTCTCAGTGTCAGCTCCTGTACGGTCCGTGTGTGTGTCTCAGTGTCAGCTCCTGTACATTCCCTGTGTGTGTCTCAGTGTCAGCTCCTGTTCGGTACACGTGTGTCTCAGTGTCAGCTCCTGTACGGTCCGTGTATGTGTCTCAGTGTCAGCTCCTGTACAGTCCGTTTGTGTGTCTCAGAGTCAGCTCCTGTACGGTCCATGTGTGTGTCTCAGTGTCAGCTCCTGGATGGTCTGTGTGTGTCTCTCAGTGTCAAATCTTGTACTTTCCGTGTGTGTGTCTCAGTGTCAGCTCCTGTTCTGTCCATGTGTGTGTGTCTCAGTGTCATCTCCTGTACGGTCCGTGTGTGTGTCTCAATGTGAGCTCCTGTACGGTCCCTGTGTGTGTCTCAGTGTCAGCTCCTGTACTGTCCGTGTGTTTGTCTCAGTGTCAGCTCCTGTACTGTCCGTGTGTGTGTCTCATTGTCAGCCTCTGTACGGTCCGTGAGTGTTTCTCATTGTCAGCTCCTGTACGGTCCCTCTGTGTGTCTCAGTGTCAGCTCCTGTACTGTCCGTGTGTGTGTCTCAGTGTGAGCTCCTGTTCTGTCCGTGTGTGTGTGTCTCAGTGTCACCTACTGTACGGTCCGTGTGTGTGTCTCAATGTGAGCTCCTGTACGGTCCCTGTGTTTGTCTCAGTGTCAGCTCCTGTACTGTCCATGTGTGTCTAAGTGTCAACTCCTGTACAGTCCGTTTGTGTGTCTGTGTCAGCTCCTGTACGGTCCATGTGTGTGTCTTACTGTCAGCTCCTGTACGGTCCGAGTGTGTGTCTGAGGGTCAGATGCTGTACGGTCCTTGTGTGTGCCTCAGTGTCAGCTCCTGTACGGTCCGTGTGTGTCTTAGTGTCATCTCCTGTACAGTCCTTGTGTGTGTCTCATTGCCAGCTCCTGTATGGTCCATGTGTGTGTCTCAGTGTCAGCTCCTGTACAGTCCGTGTGTGTGTCTCAGTGTCTGCTCCTGTACGATCCATGTGTTTCTCAGTTTCAGCTCCTGTACAGTCCGTGTGTGTTTCTCAGTGTCAGCTCCTGGACCGTCCATGTGTGACTCAGTCTCAGCTCCTGTATAGTCCATACGTGTGTGTCTCAGTGTCAGCTTCTTTACGATCCGTGTGTTCTCAGTGTCAGCTCCTGTTCAGTCCGTGTGTGTGTCTCAGTGTCAGCTCCTGGACCGTCCGTGTGTGTGTCTCAGTGTCAGCTCCTGTACAGTCCATGTGTGTCTCAGTGAGAGCTCCTGTACAATCCGTGTGTGTGTCTGTGTCAGCTCCTGTACGGTCCGTGTGTGTGTCTCACTGACAGCTCCTGTATAATCACTGTGTCTGTCTCAGTGCCAGCTCCTGTACAATCATTGTGTGTGTCTCAGTTTCAGCTCCTGTACGGTCCGTGTGTGGTTCTGAGTGTCAGCTCCTGTACGGTCTGTGTGTGTCTTAGTGTCATCTCCTGTACAGTCCTTGTGTGTGTCTCAGTGCCAGCTCCTGTATGGTCCATGTGTGTGTCTCAGTGTCAGCTCCTCTACGGTCAGTGTGTGTCTTAGTGTCATCTCCTGTACAGTCCTTGTGTGTGTCTCAGTGCCAGCTCCTGTATGGTCCAGGTGTGTGTCTCAGTGTCAGCTCCTGTACGGTCTGTTTGTGTGTCTCAATGTCAGCACCTTTACGGTCAATGTGTGTGTCTCAGTGTCAGCTCCTGTATGGTCCATGTGTGTGTGTCTCAGTGTCAGCTCCTGTACGGTCCGTGTGTGTGTCTCAGTGTCAGCTCCTGTACGGTCCGTCTGTGTGTCTCAGTGTCAGCTCCTGTACGGTCCATGAGTGTGTCTCAGTGTCAACTCCTGTATGGTCTGTGTGTGTGTCTCCGTGTCAGCTCCTGTAAGTTCCATTTGTGTGTCTCAGTATCAGCTCTTGTACGATCCATGTGTTTCTCAGCTTCAGCTCCTGTACAGTCCGTGTGTGTTTCTCAGTGTCAGCCTCTGAACAGTCAGTGTATGTGTCTCAGTGTCAGCTCCTGTACAGTCCGTGTGTGTGTCTCAGTGTCAGCTCCTGTACCGTCCATGTGTGTCTCAGTGTCAGCTCCTGTATAGTCCATATGTGTGTTTCTCAGTGTCAGCTCCTGTACGGTCCATGTGTGTGTCTCAGTGTCAGCTCCTGTACGGTCCATGTGTATGTCTCTGTGTGAGCTCCTGTATGGTCCGTGTGTGGTTCTGAGTGTCAGCTCCTGTACTGTCCGTGTGTGTGTCTCAGTGTCAGCTCCTTTACCGTCCATGTGTGTGTCTCAGTGTCAGCTCCTGGACGCTCTGTGTGTGTGTCTCAGTGTCAGGTCCTGTACGGTCCGTGTGTGTGTCTCAGTGTCAGCTCCTGTACATTCCGTGTGTGTGTCTCAGTGTCAGCTCCTGTTCGGTACACGTGTGTCTCAGTGTCAGCTCCTGTACGGTCCGTGTGTGTGTCTCAGTGTCAGCTCCTGTACAGTCCGTTTGTGTGTCTCAGAGTCAGCTCCTGTACGGTCCATGTGTGTGTCTCAGTGTCAGCTCCTGGATGGTCTGTGTGTGTCTCTCAGTGTCAAATCTTGTACTTTCCGTGTGTGTGTCTCAGTGTCAGCTCCTGTTCTGTCCATGTGTGTGTGTCTCAGTGTCATCTCCTGTACGGTCCGTGTGTGTGTCTCAATGTGAGCTCCTGTACGGTCCCTGTGTGTGTCTCAGTGTCAGCTCCTGTACTGTCCATGTGTTTGTCTCAGTGTCAGCTCCTGTACTGTCCGTGTGTGTGTCTCAGTGTCAGCCTCTGTACGGTCCGTGAGTGTTTCTCATTGTCAGCTCCTGTACGGTCCCTGTGTGTGTCTCAGTGTCAGCTCCTGTACTGTCCGTGTGTGTGTCTCAGTGTGAGCTCCTGTTCTGTCCGTGTGTGTGTGTCTCAGTGTCACCTACTGTACGGTCCGTGTGTTTGTCTCAGTGTCAGCTCCTGTACTGTCCATGTGTGTCTAAGTGTCAACTCCTGTACAGTCCATTTGTGTGTCTGTGTCAGCTCCTGTACGGTCCATGTGTGTGTCTTACTGTCAGCTCCTGTACGGTCCGAGTGTGTGTCTGAGGGTCAGATGCTGTACGGTCCTTGTGTGTGCCTCAGTGTCAGCTCCTGTACGGTCCGTGTGTGTCTTAGTGTCATCTCCTGTACAGTCCTTGTGTGTGTCTCATTGCCAGCTCCTGTATGGTCCATGTGTGTGTCTCAGTGTCAGCTCCTGTACAGTCCGTGTGTGTGTCTCAGTGTCTGCTCCTGTACGATCCATGTGTTTCTCAGTTTCAGCTCCTGTACAGTCCGTGTGTGTTTCTCAGTGTCAGCTCCTGGACCGTCCATGTGTGACTCAGTCTCAGCTCCTGTATAGTCCATACGTGTGTGTCTCAGTGTCAGCTTCTTTACGATCCGTGTGTTCTCAGTGTCAGCTCCTGTTCAGTCCGTGTGTGTGTCTCAGTGTCAGCTCCTGGACCGTCCGGTGTGTGTCTCAGTGTCAGCTCCTGTACAGTCCATGTGTGTCTCAGTGAGAGCTCCTGTACAATCCGTGTGTGTGTCTGTGTCAGCTCCTGTACGGTCCGTGTGTGTGTCTCACTGACAGCTCCTGTATAATCACTGTGTCTGTCTCAGTGCCAGCTCCTGTACAATCATTGTGTGTGTCTCAGTTTCAGCTCCTGTACGGTCCGTGTGTGGTTCTGAGTGTCAGCTCCTGTACGGTCTGTGTGTGTCTTAGTGTCATCTCCTGTACAGTCCCAGTGTGTGTCTCAGTGCCAGCTCCTGTATGGTCCATGTGTGTGTCTCAGTGTCAGCTCCTCTACGGTCAGTGTGTGTCTTAGTGTCATCTCCTGTACAGTCCTTGTGTGTGTCTCAGTGCCAGCTCCTGTATGGTCCAGGTGTGTGTCTCAGTGTCAGCTCCTGTACGGTCTGTTTGTGTGTCTCAATGTCAGCACCTTTACGGTCAATGTGTGTGTCTCAGTGTCAGCTCCTGTATGGTCCATGTGTGTGTGTCTCAGTGTCAGCTCCTGTACGGTCCGTGTGTGTGTCTCAGTGTCAGCTCCTGTACGGTCCGTCTGTGTGTCTCAGTGTCAGCTCCTGTACGGTCCATGAGTGTGTCTCAGTGTCAACTCCTGTATGGTCTGTGTGTGTGTCTCCGTGTCAGCTCCTGTAAGTTCCATTTGTGTGTCTCAGTATCAGCTCTTGTACGATCCATGTGTTTCTCAGATTCAGCTCCTGTACAGTCCGTGTGTGTTTCTCAGTGTCAGCCTCTGAACAGTCGGTGTATGTGTCTCAGTGTCAGCTCCTGTACAGTCCGTGTGTGTGTCTCAGTGTCAGCTCCTGTACCGTCCATGTGTGTCTCAGTGTCAGCTCCTGTATAGTCCATATGTGTGTTTCTCAGTGTCATCTCCTGTACGGTCCATGTGTGTGTCTCTGTGTGAGCTCCTGTATGTTCCGTGTGTGGTTCTGAGTGTCAGCTCCTGTACTGTCCGTGTGTGTGTCTCAGTGTCAGCTCCTGCACGGACCGTTTATGTGTCTCAGTGTTAGCTCCTGTACGGTCCATGAGTGTGTCTAAGTGTCAGCTCCTGTAAGGTCCGTTTGTGTGTCTCAGTGTCAGCTCCTGTACTGAACATGTGTTTGTCTCAGTGTCAGCTCCTGTACAGTCCGTGTGTGTGTCTCAGTGTCACCTCCTGTAAGGTCCGTTTGTGTGTCTCAGTGTCAGCTCCTGTACAGTCTGTGTGTGTGTCTTAGTGTCAGCTCCTGCGTGGTCTGACTGTGTGTCTCAGTGTCAGCTCCTGTACGATCCGTGCGTTTCTCAGTGTCAGCTCCTGTACAGTCCGTGTGTGTGTCTCAGTGTCAGCTCCTGTATCGTCCATGTGTGTCTCAGTCTCAGCTCCTGTACAGTCTGTGTGTGTGTCTCAGTGTCAGCTCCTGTACGATCCATGTGTTTTTCAGTGTCAGCTCCTTTACAGTCAGTGTGTGTGTCTCAGTGTCAGCTCCTTTACAGTCAGTGTGTGTGTCTCAGTGTCATCTCCTGTATGGTCCATGTGTGTGTCTCAGTGACAGCTCCTGTACGGTCCATGTGTGTGTCTCAGTGTCAGCTCCTGTACAGTCCATGTGTGTGTCTCAGTGTCAGCTCCTGTACGGTCCGTGAGTGTGTCTCAGTGTCAGCTCCTGTACAGTCCATGTGTGTGTCTCAGTGTCAGCTCCTGTACGGTCCGTGAGTGTGTCTCAGTGTCAGCTCCTGTACTGTCCGTGTGTGTGTCTCAGTGTCAGCTCCTGAACGGTCCATGTGTGTGTCTCAGTGTCAGCTCCTGTACTGTCCGTGTGTGTGTCTCAGTATCAGCTCATGTATGGTCCATGTGTGTGTCTCAGTGTCAGTTCCTGTACTGTCCGTGTATGTGTCTCAGTGTCAGCTCCTGTACAGTCCGTGTGTGTGTCTCATTGTCAGCTCCTCTACGATCCGTGTTTGTCTCAGTGTCAGCTCCTGTACAGTCCATGTGTGTGTCTCCGTGTCAGCTCATGTACGGTCCGTGTGTGTGTCTCATTGTCAGCTCCTGTACGGTCTATGTGTGTGTCTCAGTGTCAGTTCCTGTACAGTCCGTGTGTGTGTCTCAGTGTCAGCTCCTTTACAGTCTGAGTGTGTGTCTCAGTGTCAGCCCCTGTACAGTCCATGTGTGTGTGTCTCAGTGTCAGCTCCTGTACGGTACATGTGTGTCTCAGTGTCTGCTCCTGTTCAGTCCGTGTGTGTGACTCAGTGTCAGCTCCTGTACCATCCGTGTGTGGGACTCAGTGTCAGCTCCTCTACAGTCCGTGTGTGTCTCAGTGTCAGCTCCTGTACAATCCGTGTGTGTGTCTGTGTCAGCTCCTGTACGGTCCGTGTGTGTGTCTCACTGTCAACTACTGTACAGTCACTCTGTCTGTCTCAGTGCCAGCTCCTGGAGAATCATTGTGTTTGTCTCAGTGTCAGCTCCTTTACGGTCCGTGTGTGGTTCTGAGTGTCAGCTGCTGTACGGTCCGTGTGTGTGTTTCAGTGTCAGCTCCTCTGAGATCTGTGTGTGTCTTAGTGTCATCTAATGTACAGTCCTTGTGTGTGTCTCAGTGCCAGCTCCTGTATGGTCCATGTGTGTGTCTCAGTGTCAGCTCTTGTACTGTCCATGTGTGTGTCTCAGTGTCAGCTCCTGTACAGTCCGTGTGTGGGTCTCAGTGTCAGCTCCTGTACGGTCTGTGTGTGTGTCTCAGTGTCAGCACTTTTACGGACCATGTGTGTGTCTCAGTGTCAGCTCCTGTACGGTCCATGTGTGTGTGTCTCAGTGTCAGCTCCTGTACTGTCCGTGTGTGTGTGTCTCAGTGTCAGCTCCTGTACAGTCTGTGTGTGTGTCACAGTGTCAGCTCCTGTACAGTCTGTGTGTGTGTCTCAGTTTCATCTCCTGTACGGTCTATGTGTGTGTCTCAGTGTCAGCCCCTGTACTGAACGTGTGTGTGTCTCAGTGTCAGCTCCTGTACGGTCTGTGTGTGTGTGTCTCAGTGTCAGCTCTTGTACGGTCCGTGTGTGCGTCTCAGTGTCAGTTCCTTTACGGTCCATGTGTGTGTCTCAGTGTCAGCTCCTGTACGGTCCGTGTGTGTGTGTCTCAGTGTCAGCTCTTGAACTGATTGTGTGTTTGTCTCAGTGTCAGCTCCTGTACGGTCTGTGTGTGTGTCTCAGTGTCAGCTCCTGTACAGTCCGTGTGTGTGTCTCAGTGTCATCTCCTCTACGGTCCGTGTGTGTGTCTCAGTGTCAGCTCCTGCATAGTCCATGTGTGTGTCTCACTGTCAGCTCCTGTACGGTCCGTGTGTGTGTCTCAGTGTCAGCTCCTGCATAGTCCATGTGTGTGTCTCAGTGTCAGCTCTTGTACTGTCCATGTGTGTGTCTCAGTGTCAGCTCCTGTACAGTCCGTGTGTGGGTCTCAGTGTCAGCTCCTGTACGGTCTGTGTGTGTGTCTCAGTGTCAGCACTTTTACGGACCATGTGTGTGTCTCAGTGTCAGCTCCTGTACGGTCCGTGTGTGTGTGTCTCAGTGTCAGCTCCTGTACTGTCCGTGTGTGTGTGTCTCAGTGTCAGCTCCTGTACAGTCCGTGTGTGTGTCTCATTGTCAGCTCCTCTACGATCCGTGTTTGTCTCAGTGTCAGCTCCTGTACAGTCCATGTGTGTGTCTCCGTGTCAGCTCATGTACGGTCCATGTGTGTGTCTCAGTGTCAGTTCCTGTACAGTCCGTGTGTGTGTCTCAGTGTCAGCTCCTTTACAGTCTGAGTGTGTGTCTCAGTGTCAGCCCCTGTACAGTCCATGTGTGTTTGTCTCAGTGTCAGCTCCTGTACGGTACATGTGTGTCTCAGTGTCTGCTCCTGTTCAGTCCGTGTGTGTGACTCAGTGTCAGCTCCTGTACCATCCGTGTGTGGGACTCAGTGTCAGCTCCTCTACAGTCCGTGTGTGTCTCAGTGTCAGCTCCTGTACAATCCGTGTGTGTGTCTGTGTCAGCTCCTGTACGGTCCGTGTGTGTGTCTCACTGTCAACTACTGTACAGTCACTCTGTCTGTCTCAGTGCCAGCTCCTGGAGAATCATTGTGTTTGTCTCAGTGTCAGCTCCTTTACGGTCCGTGTGTGGTTCTGAGTGTCAGCTGCTGTACGGTCCGTGTGTGTGTCTCAGTGTCAGCTCCTCTGAGATCTGTGTGTGTCTTAGTGTCATCTAATGTACAGTCCTTGTGTGTGTCTCAGTGCCAGCTCCTGTATGGTCCATGTGTGTGTCTCAGTGTCAGCTCTTGTACTGTCCATGTGTGTGTCTCAGTGTCAGCTCCTGTACAGTCCGTGTGTGGGTCTCAGTGTCAGCTCCTGTACGGTCTGTGTGTGTGTCTCAGTGTCAGCACTTTTACGGACCATGTGTGTGTCTCAGTGTCAGCTCCTGTACGGTCCGTGTGTGTGTGTCTCAGTGTCAGCTCCTGTACTGTCCGTGTGTGTGTGTCTCAGTGTCAGCTCCTGTAAAGTCTTTGTGTGTGTCTCAGTGTCAGCTCCTGTACAGTCTGTGTGTGTGTCTCAGTTTCAGCTCCGGTAGGGTCTATGTGTGTGTCTCAGTGTCAGGTCCTGTACTGAACGTGTGTGTGTCTCAGTGTCAGCTCCTGTACGGTCTGTGTGTGTGTCTCAGTGTCAGCTCCTGTCCGGACCGTGTGTGTGTCTCAGTGTCAGCTCCTGTACGGTCCGTGTGTGCGTCTCACTGTCAGTTCCTTTACGGTCCATGTGTGTGTCTCAGTGTCAGCTCCTGTACGGTCCGTGTGTGTGTATCTCAGTGTCAGCTCTTGAACTGAATCTGTGTTTGTCTCAGTGTCAGCTCCTGTACGGTCTGTGTGTGTGTCTCAGTGTCAGCTCCTGTACAGTCCGTGTGTGTGTCTCAGTGTCATCTCCTCTACGGTCCGTGTGTGTGTCTCAGTGTCAGCTCCTGTACAGTCCGTGTGTGTGTATCAGTGTCATCTCCTCTACGGTCCGTGTGTGTGTCTCAGTGTCAGCTCCTGTACAGTCCGTGTGTGTGTATCAGTGTCATCTCCTCTACGATTCTTGTGTGTCCCAGTGTCAGCTCCTGTCCTTTCTTTGTGTGTGTCTCAGTGTCAGCTCCTCTACGATTCTTGTGTGTCCCAGTGTCAGCTCCTGTCCTTTCTTTGTGTGTGTCTCAGTGTCAGCTCCTGGTCGGTCTGACTGTGTGTCTCAGTGACAGCTCCAGTACGGTCCATTTGTGTGTCTCAATGTCAGCTCCTGTACGGTCCATGTGTGTGTGTCAGTGTCAGCTCCTTTTCTGTACGTGTGTGTGTCTCAGTGTCAGCTCCTGTACGGTCCGTGTGTGTGTCTGAGTGTCAGCTCCTGTACAGTCCGTGTGTGTGTCTCAGTGTCAGCTCCTGGACGGTCTGAGTGCTTGTCTCGGTGTCAGCTCCTGTACAGTCCATGTGTGTGTCTCAGTGTCAGCTCCTCTTCTGTACATGTGTGTGTCTCAGTATCAGCTCCTGTACAGTCCGTGTGTGTGTCTCAGTGTCAGCTCCTGTACGGTCCGTGTGTCTGTCTCAGTGTCAGCTCCTGAACGTTCTGTGTGTGTGTCTCTGTGTCAGCTCCTGTACAGTCCGTGTGTGTGTCTCAGTGTCAGCTCCTGTACTGTCTGTGAGTGTGTCTCAGTGTCAGCTCCTGTACTGTCCATGTGTGTGTCTCAGTGTCAGCTCCTGTACGGTCTGTGTGTGTGCTTCTCAATGTCATCTCCTGTACTGTCCGTGTGTGTGTCTCAGTGTCAGGTCTTGTACAATCACTGTCTGTGTCTCAGTGTCAGCTCCTGTACAGTCTGTGTGTGTGTCTCAGGGTCAGCTCCTGTACCGTCCATGTGTATCTCAGTGTCAGCTCCAGTACAGTCTGTGTGTGTGTCTCAGTGTCAGCTCCTGTACTGAACGTGTGTGTGTCTCAGTGTCAGCTCCTGTACGGTCTGTGTGTGTGTCTCAGTGTCAGCTCCTGTCCGGACCGTGTGTGTGTCTCAGTGTCAGCTCCTGTACGGTCCGTGTGTGCGTCTCGGTGTCAGTTCCTTTACTGTCCATGTGTGTGTCTCAGTGTCAGCTTCTGTACGGTCCGTGTGTGTGTGTCTCAGTGTCAGCTCTTGAACTGAATGTGTGTTTGTCTCAGTGTCAGCTCCTGTACGGTCTGTGTGTGTGTCTCAGTGTCAACTCCTGTACAGTCCGTGTGTGTGTCTCAGTGTCAGCTCCTGTACAGTCTGTGTGTGTTTCTCAGTGCCATCTCCTCTACGGTCCGTGTGTGTGTCTCAGTGTCAGCTCCTGTACAGTCCATGTGTGTGTCTTAGTGTCAGCTCCTGGACGGTCTGTGTGCGTGTCTCAGTTTCAGCTCCTGTACAGTCCGTGTGTGTGTCTCAGTGTCAGCTCCTGTACTGTCCATGTGTATGTCTCAGTGTCAGCTCCTGTACGGTCTGTGTGTGTGTCTCAGTGTCAGCTCCTGTACTGTCCATGTGTATGTCTCAGTGTCAGCTCCTGTACAGTCCGTGTGTGTGTCTCAGTGTAAGCTCCTATACAGAGTGTGTGTGTGTCTCAGTGTCAGCTCCTGTACCGTCCATGTGTTCTCAGTGTCAGCTCCTGAACAGTCTGTGTGTGTGTCTCCGTGTCAGCTCCTGTATGGTCCATGTGTGTCTCAGTGTCAGCTCTTGTACGGTCCATGTGTATGTCTCAGTGTCAGCTCCTCGACGGTCCGTGTGTGTGTCTCAATGTCAGCTCCTCGACAGTCCGTGTGTGTCTCAGTGTCAGCTCCTGTACGGTCCGTGTGTGTGTCGCAGTGTCAGCTCCTGTACGGTCCATGTGTGTGTCTCTGTGTCAGCTCCTGTACGGTCCGTGTGTGTGTCTCATTGTCAGCACCTGGACTGTCCATGTGTGTGTCTCAGCGTCAGCTCCTTTTCTGTACGTGTGTGTGTCTCAGTGTCAGCTCCTGTACGGTCCATGTGTGTGTCTCAGTGTCAGCTCCTTTTCTTTACGTGTGTGTGTCTCAGTGTCAGCTCCTGTACGGTCCATGTGTGTGTCTCTGTGTCAGCTCCTGTATGGTCCGTGTGTGTCTCAGTGTCAGCTCCTTTTCTGTACGTGTGTGTGTCTCAGTGTCAGCTCCTGGACAGTCTGAGTGTGTGTCTCAGTGTCAGCTCCTGTACAGTCTATGTGTGTGTGTCTCAGTGTCAGCTCCTGTAAGGTACATGTGTGTCTCAGTGTCAGCTCCTGTTCAGTCCGTGTGTGTGACTCACTGTCAGCTCCTGTACCATCCGTGTGTGGGACTCAGTGTCAGCTCCTGTACAATCCGTGTGTGTGTCTGTGTCAGCTCCTGTACGGTCCGTGTGTGTGTCTCACTGTCAGCTCCTGTACAATCACTCTGTCTGTCTCAGTGCCAGCTCCTGTACAATCATTGTGTTTGTCTCAGTGTCAGCTCCTTTACGGTGTGTGTGTGGTTCTGAGTGTCATCTAATGTACAGTCCTTGTGTGTGTCTCAGTGCCAGCTCCTGTATGGTCCATGTGTGTGTCTCAGTGACAGCTCCTGTACTGTCCATGTGTGTGTCTCAGTGTCAGCTCCTGTACAGTCCATGTGTGTGTCTCAGTGTCAGCTCCTGTACGGTCCGTGTGTGTGTGTGTCTCAGTGTCAGCTCCTGTACTGTCCGTGTGTGTGTGTCTCAGTGTCAGCTCCTGTACAGTCTGTGTGTGTGTCTCAGTGTCAGCTCCTGTACAGTCTGTGTGTGTGTCTCAGTGTCAGCTCCTGTACGGTCTATGTGTGTGTCTCAGTCTCAGCTCCTGTACTGAACGTGTGTGTGTCTCAGTGTCAGCTCCTGGAGCGTCCGTGTGTGTGTCTCAGTGTCAGCTCCTGTACAATCCATGTGTGTGTCTGTGTCAGGTCCCGTGCGGTCCGTGTGTGGTTCTGAGTGTCAGCTGCTGTACGGTCCTTGTGTGTGTCTCAGTTTCAGCCCCTGTATGGTCTGCGTGTGTCTTAGTGTCATCTCCTGTACAGTCCTTGTGTGTGTCTCAGTGCCAGCTCCTGTACTGTTCGTGTGTGTGTTTCAGTGTCAGCTCCTGCACGGTCCGAGTGCGTGTCTCAGTTTCAGCTCCTGTACAGACCGTGTGTGTGTCTCAGTATCAGCTCCTGTACAGACCGTGTGTGTGTCTCAGTGTCAGCTCCTGGACGGTCTGTGTGTGTGTCTCAGTGTCAGCTCTTGTACGGTCCGTGTGTGTGTCTCAGTGTCAGCTCCTGCATGATCCGTGTGTGTGTCTCAGTGTCAGCTCCTGTACAGTCCGTGTGTTTTTCAGTGTCAGCTCCTGTACAGTCTGTGTGTGTGTCCCAGTGTCAGCTCCTGTCCGGTCTTTGTGTGTGTCTCAGTGTCAGCTCCTGGTCGGTCTGACTGTGTGTCTCAGTGACAGCTCCAGCACGGTCCATGTGTGTGTCTCAATGTCAGCTCCTGTACGGTCCATGTGTGTGTCTCAGTGTCAGCTCCTGTACTGTCCGTGTGTGTGTCTCAGTGTCAGCTCCTGCACGGTCCGTGTGCGGGTCTCAGTTTCAGCTCCTGTACAGACCGTGTGTGTGTCTCAGTGTCAGCTCCTGGACGGTCTGTGTGTGTGTCTCAGTGTCAGCTCTTGTACGGTCCGTATGTGTGTCTCAGTGTCAGCTCCTGCATGATCCGTGTGTGTGTCTCAGTGTCAGCTCCTGTACAGTCCGTGTGTTTTTCAGTGTCAGCTCCTGTACAGTCTGTGTGTGTGTCTCAGTGTCAGCTCCTGTACAGTCCGTGTGTGTTCTCAATGTCAGCTCCTGAACGATCCATGTGTTTCTCAGTGTCAGCTCCTGTACAGTCCGTGTGTGTGCCTCACTGTCAGCACCTTTACAGTCCGTGTGTGTGTCTCAGTGTCAGCTCCTGTACGGTCCATGTGAGTGTCTCAGTGTCAGCTCCTGTACGATCCGTATGTGTCTCACTTTCAGCTCCTGTATGGTACATGCGTGTCTCAGTGTCGGCTCCTGTTCAGTCCGTGTGTGTGTCTCAGTGTCAGCTCCTGGACCGTCCATGTGTGTGTCTCAGTGTCATCTCCTGTACGGTCCGTGTGTGTTTCTAAGTGTCAGCTCCTGTACGGTCCATGAGTGTGACTCAGTGTCAGCTCCAGCACCGCCCGTGTGTGGGTCTCAGTGTCAGCTCCTGTATGGTCCATGTGTGTGTATCAGTGTCAGCCCCTGTACAGTCCATGTGTGTCTCAGTGTCAGCTCCTGTACAATCCTTGTATGTGTCTGTGTCAGCTCCTGTACGGTCCGTGTGTGTGTCTCACTGTCAGCTTCTGTACAATCACTGTGTCTGTCTCAGTGTCAGCTCCTGTACGGTCCGTGTGTGTGTCTCAGTGTCAGCTCCTGTACGGTCTGTGCGTGTGTCTCACTGTCAGTTCCTGTACAATCACTGTGTCTGTCTCAATGTCAGCTTCTGTACGGTCCGTGTGTGTGTCTCACTGTCAGCTCCTGTACGGTCCTTGTGTGTGTCTCAATGTCAGCGCCTGTACTGTCTGGTGTGTGTCTCAGTGTCAGCTCCTGGACAGTCCGTGCGTGTGTCTCAGTGTCAGCGCCTGTACAGTTCGTGTGTGTGTCTCAGTGACAGCTCCGGGACGGTCTGTGTGCATGTCTCAGTTTCAGCTCCTGTATGGTCCATGTGTGTGTCTCAGTGTCAGCTCCTGGACGGTCTGTGTGTGTCTCAGTGTCAGCTCCTGTAAAGTATATGTGTGTGTCTCAGTGTCAGCTCCTGTACAGTCCTTGTGTGTGTCTCAGTGTCAGCTCCTGTACTGTCTGTGAGTGTCTCTCAGTGTCAGCTCCTGTACTGTCCGTGTGTGTGTCTCAGTGTCAGCCCCTGTACGGTCTGTGTGTGTGCTTCTCAATGTCATCTCCTGTACTGTCCGTGTGTGTGTCTCATTGTCAGGTCTTGTACAATCACTGTCTGTGTCTCAGTGTCAGCTCCTGTACAGTCTGTGTGTGTGTCTCAGTGTCAGCTCCTGTACCGTCCATGTGTGTCTCAGTGTCAGCTCCAGTACAGTCTGTGTGTGTGTCTCAGTGTCAGCTCCTGTACGATCCGTGTGTGTCTCAGTGTCAGCTCCTGTTCGGTACACGTGTGTCTCAGTATCAGCTCCTGGACCGTCCGTGTGTGTGTCTCAGTGTCAGCTCCTGTACAATCCATGTGTGTATCTGTGTCAGGTCCCGTGCGGTCCGTGTGTGGTTCTGAGTGTCAGCTGCTGTACGGTCCTTGTGTGTGTCTCAGTTTCAGCCCCTGTATGGTCTGTGTGTGTCTTAGTGTCATCTCCTGTACAGTCCTTGTGTGTGTCTCAGTGCCAGCTCCTGTACGCTCCGTGTGTGTGTCTCAGTGTCAGCTCCTGTACTGTTCGTGTGTGTGTTTCAGTGTCAGCTCCTGCACGGTCCGAGTGCGTGTCTCAGTTTCAGCTCCTGTACAGACCGTGTGTGTGTCTCAGTATCAGCTCCTGTACAGACCGTGTGTGTGTCTCAGTGTCAGCTCCTGGACGGTCTGTGTGTGTGTCTCAGTGTCAGCTCTTGTACGGTCCGTGTGTGTGTCTCAGTGTCAGCTCCTGCATGATCCGTGTGTGTGTCTCAGTGTCAGCTCCTGTACAGTCCGTGTGTTTTTCAGTGTCAGCTCCTGTACAGTCTGTGTGTGTGTCTCAGTGTCAGCTCCTGTACAGTCCGTGTGTGTTCTCAATGTCAGCTCCTGAACGATCCATGTGTTTCTCAGTGTCAGCTCCTGTACAGTCCGTGTGTGTGCCTCAGTGTCAGCACCTTTACAGTCCGTGTGTGTGTCTCAGTGTCTGCTCCTCTATGATCCGTGTGTGTCTCAGTGTCAGCTCCTGTACGGTCCGTGTGTGTGTCTCAGTGTCAGCTCCTGTACTGTCCGTGTGTGTGTCTCAGTGTCAGCTCCTGCACGGTCCGTGTGCGGGTCTCAGTTTCAGCTCCTGTACAGACCGTGTGTGTGTCTCAGTGTCAGCTCCTGGACGGTCTGTGTGTGTGTCTCAGTGTCAGCTCTTGTACGGTCCGTATGTGTGTCTCAGTGTCAGCTCCTGCATGATCCGTGTGTGTGTCTCAGTGTCAGCTCCTGTACAGTCCGTGTGTTTTTCAGTGTCAGCTCCTGTACAGTCTGTGTGTGTGTCTCAGTGTCAGCTCCTGTACAGTCCGTGTGTGTTCTCAATGTCAGCTCCTGAACGATCCATGTGTTTCTCAGTGTCAGCTCCTGTACAGTCCGTGTGTGTGCCTCACTGTCAGCACCTTTACAGTCCGTGTGTGTGTCTCAGTGTCAGCTCCTGTACGGTCCATGTGAGTGTCTCAGTGTCAGCTCCTGTACGATCCGTATGTGTCTCACTTTCAGCTCCTGTATGGTACATGCGTGTCTCAGTGTCGGCTCCTGTTCAGTCCGTGTGTGTGTCTCAGTGTCAGCTCCTGGACCGTCCATGTGTGTGTCTCAGTGTCATCTCCTGTACGGTCCGTGTGTGTTTCTAAGTGTCAGCTCCTGTACGGTCCATGAGTGTGACTCAGTGTCAGCTCCAGCACCGCCCGTGTGTGGGTCTCAGTGTCAGCTCCTGTATGGTCCATGTGTGTGTATCAGTGTCAGCCCCTGTACAGTCCATGTGTGTCTCAGTGTCAGCTCCTGTACAATCCTTGTATGTGTCTGTGTCAGCTCCTGTACGGTCCGTGTGTGTGTCTCACTGTCAGCTTCTGTACAATCACTGTGTCTGTCTCAGTGTCAGCTCCTGTACGGTCCGTGTGTGTGTCTCAGTGTCAGCTCCTGTACGGTCTGTGCGTGTGTCTCACTGTCAGTTCCTGTACAATCACTGTGTCTGTCTCAATGTCAGCTTCTGTACGGTCCGTGTGTGTGTCTCACTGTCAGCTCCTGTACGGTCCTTGTGTGTGTCTCAATGTCAGCGCCTGTACTGTCTGGTGTGTGTCTCAGTGTCAGCTCCTGTACAGTCCGTGTGTGTGTCTCAGTGTCAGCTCCTGGACAGTCCGTGCGTGTGTCTCAGTGTCAGCGCCTGTACAGTTCGTGTGTGTGTCTCAGTGACAGCTCCGGGACGGTCTGTGTGCATGTCTCAGTTTCAGCTCCTGTATGGTCCATGTGTGTGTCTCAGTGTCAGCTCCTGGACGGTCTGTGTGTGTCTCAGTGTCAGCTCCTGTAAAGTATATGTGTGTGTCTCAGTGTCAGCTCCTGTACAGTCCTTGTGTGTGTCTCAGTGTCAGCTCCTGTACTGTCTGTGAGTGTCTCTCAGTGTCAGCTCCTGTACTGTCAGTGTGTGTGTCTCAGTGTCAGCCCCTGTACGGTCTGTGTGTGTGCTTCTCAATGTCATCTCCTGTACTGTCCGTGTGTGTGTCTCATTGTCAGGTCTTGTACAATCACTGTCTGTGTCTCAGTGTCAGCTCCTGTACAGTCTGTGTGTGTGTCTCAGTGTCAGCTCCTGTACCGTCCATGTGTGTCTCAGTGTCAGCTCCAGTACAGTCTGTGTGTGTGTCTCAGTGTCAGCTCCTGTACGATCCGTGTGTGTCTCAGTGTCAGCTCCTGTTCGGTACACGTGTGTCTCAGTATCAGCTCCTGGACCGTCCGTGTGTGTGTCTCAGTGTCAGCTCCTGTACAATCCATGTGTGTATCTGTGTCAGGTCCCGTGCGGTCCGTGTGTGGTTCTGAGTGTCAGCTGCTGTACGGTCCTTGTGTGTGTCTCAGTTTCAGCCCCTGTATGGTCTGTGTGTGTCTTAGTGTCATCTCCTGTACAGTCCTTGTGTGTGTCTCAGTGCCAGCTCCTGTACGCTCCGTGTGTGTGTCTCAGTGTCAGCTCCTGTACTGTTCGTGTGTGTGTTTCAGTGTCAGCTCCTGCACGGTCCGAGTGCGTGTCTCAGTTTCAGCTCCTGTACAGACCGTGTGTGTGTCTCAGTATCAGCTCCTGTACAGACCGTGTGTGTGTCTCAGTGTCAGCTCCTGGACGGTCTGTGTGTGTGTCTCAGTGTCAGCTCTTGTACGGTCCGTGTGTGTGTCTCAGTGTCAGCTCCTGCATGATCCGTGTGTGTGTCTCAGTGTCAGCTCCTGTACAGTCCGTGTGTTTTTCAGTGTCAGCTCCTGTACAGTCTGTGTGTGTGTCTCAGTGTCAGCTCCTGTACAGTCCGTGTGTGTTCTCAATGTCAGCTCCTGAACGATCCATGTGTTTCTCAGTGTCAGCTCCTGTACAGTCCGTGTGTGTGCCTCAGTGTCAGCACCTTTACAGTCCGTGTGTGTGTCTCAGTGTCTGCTCCTCTATGATCCGTGTGTGTCTCAGTGTCAGCTCCTGTACGGTCCGTGTGTGTGTCTCAGTGTCAGCTCCTGTACTGTCCGTGTGTGTGTCTCAGTGTCAGCTCCTGCACGGTCCGTGTGCGGGTCTCAGTTTCAGCTCCTGTACAGACCGTGTGTGTGTCTCAGTATCAGCTCCTGTACAGACCGTGTGTGTGTCTCAGTGTCAGCTCCTGGACGGTCTGTGTGTGTGTCTCAGTGTCAGCTCTTGTACGGTCCGTATGTGTGTCTCAGTGTCAGCTCCTGCATGATCCGTGTGTGTGTCTCAGTGTCAGCTCCTGTACAGTCCGTGTGTTTTTCAGTGTCAGCTCCTGTACAGTCTGTGTGTGTGTCTCAGTGTCAGCTCCTGTACAGTCCGTGTGTGTTCTCAATGTCAGCTCCTGAACGATCCATGTGTTTCTCAGTGTCAGCTCCTGTACAGTCCGTGTGTGTGCCTCACTGTCAGCACCTTTACAGTCCGTGTGTGTGTCTCAGTGTCAGCTCCTGTACGGTCCATGTGAGTGTCTCAGTGTCAGCTCCTGTACGATCCGTATGTGTCTCACTTTCAGCTCCTGTATGGTACATGCGTGTCTCAGTGTCGGCTCCTGTTCAGTCCGTGTGTGTGTCTCAGTGTCAGCTCCTGGACCGTCCATGTGTGTGTCTCAGTGTCATCTCCTGTACGGTCCGTGTGTGTTTCTAAGTGTCAGCTCCTGTACGGTCCATGAGTGTGACTCAGTGTCAGCTCCAGCACCGCCCGTGTGTGGGTCTCAGTGTCAGCTCCTGTATGGTCCATGTGTGTGTATCAGTGTCAGCCCCTGTACAGTCCATGTGTGTCTCAGTGTCAGCTCCTGTACAATCCTTGTATGTGTCTGTGTCAGCTCCTGTACGGTCCGTGTGTGTGTCTCACTGTCAGCTTCTGTACAATCACTGTGTCTGTCTCAGTGTCAGCTCCTGTACGGTCCGTGTGTGTGTCTCAGTGTCAGCTCCTGTACGGTCTGTGCGTGTGTCTCACTGTCAGTTCCTGTACAATCACTGTGTCTGTCTCAATGTCAGCTTCTGTACGGTCCGTGTGTGTGTCTCACTGTCAGCTCCTGTACGGTCCTTGTGTGTGTCTCAATGTCAGCGCCTGTACTGTCTGGTGTGTGTCTCAGTGTCAGCTCCTGTACAGTCCGTGTGTGTGTCTCAGTGTCAGCTCCTGGACAGTCCGTGCGTGTGTCTCAGTGTCAGCGCCTGTACAGTTCGTGTGTGTGTCTCAGTGACAGCTCCGGGACGGTCTGTGTGCATGTCTCAGTTTCAGCTCCTGTATGGTCCATGTGTGTGTCTCAGTGTCAGCTCCTGGACGGTCTGTGTGTGTCTCAGTGTCAGCTCCTGTAAAGTATATGTGTTTGTCTCAGTGTCAGCTCCTGTACAGTCCTTGTGTGTGTCTCAGTGTCAGCTCCTGTACTGTCTGTGAGTGTCTCTCAGTGTCAGCTCCTGTACTGTCCGTGTGTGTGTCTCAGTGTCAGCCCCTGTACGGTCTGTGTGTGTGCTTCTCAATGTCATCTCCTGTACTGTCCGTGTGTGTGTCTCATTGTCAGGTCTTGTACAATCACTGTCTGTGTCTCAGTGTCAGCTCCTGTACAGTCTGTGTGTGTGTCTCAGTGTCAGCTCCTGTACCGTCCATGTGTGTCTCAGTGTCAGCTCCAGTACAGTCTGTGTGTGTGTCTCAGTGTCAGCTCCTGTACGATCCGTGTGTGTCTCAGTGTCAGCTCCTGTTCGGTACACGTGTGTCTCAGTATCAGCTCCTGGACCGTCCGTGTGTGTGTCTCAGTGTCAGCTCCTGTACAATCCATGTGTGTATCTGTGTCAGGTCCCGTGCGGTCCGTGTGTGGTTCTGAGTGTCAGCTGCTGTACGGTCCTTGTGTGTGTCTCAGTTTCAGCCCCTGTATGGTCTGTGTGTGTCTTAGTGTCATCTCCTGTACAGTCCTTGTGTGTGTCTCAGTGCCAGCTCCTGTACGCTCCGTGTGTGTGTCTCAGTGTCAGCTCCTGTACTGTTCGTGTGTGTGTTTCAGTGTCAGCTCCTGCACGGTCCGAGTGCGTGTCTCAGTTTCAGCTCCTGTACAGACCGTGTGTGTGTCTCAGTATCAGCTCCTGTACAGACCGTGTGTGTGTCTCAGTGTCAGCTCCTGGACGGTCTGTGTGTGTGTCTCAGTGTCAGCTCTTGTACGGTCCGTGTGTGTGTCTCAGTGTCAGCTCCTGCATGATCCGTGTGTGTGTCTCAGTGTCAGCTCCTGTACAGTCCGTGTGTTTTTCAGTGTCAGCTCCTGTACAGTCTGTGTGTGTGTCTCAGTGTCAGCTCCTGTACCGTCCATGTGTGTCTCAGTGTCAGCTCCAGTACAGTCTGTGTGTGTGTCTCAGTGTCAGCTCCTGTACGATCCGTGTGTGTCTCAGTGTCAGCTCCTGTTCGGTACACGTGTGTCTCAGTATCAGCTCCTGGACCGTCCGTGTGTGTGTCTCAGTGTCAGCTCCTGTACAATCCATGTGTGTATCTGTGTCAGGTCCCGTGCGGTCCGTGTGTGGTTCTGAGTGTCAGCTGCTGTACGGTCCTTGTGTGTGTCTCAGTTTCAGCCCCTGTATGGTCTGTGTGTGTCTTAGTGTCATCTCCTGTACAGTCCTTGTGTGTGTCTCAGTGCCAGCTCCTGTACGCTCCGTGTGTGTGTCTCAGTGTCAGCTCCTGTACTGTTCGTGTGTGTGTTTCAGTGTCAGCTCCTGCACGGTCCGAGTGCGTGTCTCAGTTTCAGCTCCTGTACAGACCGTGTGTGTGTCTCAGTATCAGCTCCTGTACAGACCGTGTGTGTGTCTCAGTGTCAGCTCCTGGACGGTCTGTGTGTGTGTCTCAGTGTCAGCTCTTGTACGGTCCGTGTGTGTGTCTCAGTGTCAGCTCCTGCATGATCCGTGTGTGTGTCTCAGTGTCAGCTCCTGTACAGTCCGTGTGTTTTTCAGTGTCAGCTCCTGTACAGTCTGTGTGTGTGTCTCAGTGTCAGCTCCTGTACAGTCCGTGTGTGTTCTCAATGTCAGCTCCTGAACGATCCATGTGTTTCTCAGTGTCAGCTCCTGTACAGTCCGTGTGTGTGCCTCAGTGTCAGCACCTTTACAGTCCGTGTGTGTGTCTCAGTGTCTGCTCCTCTATGATCCGTGTGTGTCTCAGTGTCAGCTCCTGTACGGTCCGTGTGTGTGTCTCAGTGTCAGCTCCTGTACAGTCCGTGTGTTTTTCAGTGTCAGCTCCTGTACAGTCTGTGTGTGTGTCTCAGTGTCAGCTCCTGTACAGTCCGTGTGTGTTCTCAATGTCAGCTCCTGAACGATCCATGTGTTTCTCAGTGTCAGCTCCTGTACAGTCCGTGTGTGTGCCTCAGTGTCAGCACCTTTACAGTCCGTGTGTGTGTCTCAGTGTCTGCTCCTGTATGGTACATGTCTGTCTCAGTGTCGGCTCCTGTTCAGTCCGTGTGTGTGTCTCAGTGTCAGCTCCTGGACCGTCCATGTGTGTGCCTCAGTGTCAGCTCCTGTACGGTCCGTGTGTGTTTCTAAGTGTCAGCTCCTGTACGGTCCATGAGTGTGACTCAGTGTCAGCTCCAGCACCGCCCGTGTGTGGGTCTCAGTGTCAGCTCCTGTATGGTCCATGTGTGTGTATCAGTGTCAGCCCCTGTACAGTCCATGTGTGTCTCAGTGTCAGCTCCTGTACAATCCGTGTATGTGTCTGTGTCAGCTCCTGTACGGTCCGTGTGTGTGTCTCACTGTCAGCTTCTGTACAATCACTGTGTCTGTCTCAGTGTCAGCTCCTGTACGGTCTGTGCGTGTGTCTCACTGTCAGCTCCTGTACAATCACTGTATCTGTCTCAATGTCAGCTTCTGTACGGTCCGTGTGTGTGTCTCACTGTCAGCTCCTGTACGGTCCTTGTGTGTGTCTCAATGTCAGCGCCTGTACTGTCTGGTGTGTGTCTCAGTGTCAGCTCCTGTACAGTCCGTGTGTGTGTCTCAGTGTCAGCTCCTGGACAGTCCGTGCGTGTGTCTCAGTGTCAGCGCCTGTACGGTTCGTGTGTGTGTATCAGTGTCAGCTCCAGGACGGTCTGTGTGCGTGTCTCAGTTTCAGCTCCAGTATGGTCCATGTGTGTGTCTCAGTGTCAGCTCCTGGACGGTCTGTGTGTGTCTCAGTGTCAGCTCCTGTAAAGTATGTGTGTGTGTCTCAGTGTCCGCTCCTGTACAATCCGTGTGTGTCTCAGTGTCAGCTCCTGTACGGTCCGTGTGTGTGTCTCAGTGTCAGCTCCTGTACGGTCCGTGTGTGTGTCTCAGTGTCAGCTCATGTACAGTTCATGTTGTGTCTCAGTGTCAGCTCCTATACTTTCTGTGTGTGTCTCAGTGTCAGCTCCTGTACGGTCCGTGTGTGTGTCTCAGTGTCAGCTCCTGTACGGTACATGAGTGTGACTGAGTGTCAGCTCCTGTACCGCCCGTGTGTGGGTCTCAGTGTCAGCTCCTGTATGTCCGTGTGTGTGTATCAGTGTCAGCCCCTGTACAGTCCATGTGTGTCTCAGTGTCAGCTCCTGTACAATCCGTGTATGTGTCTGTGTCAGCTCCTGTACGGTCCGGTGTGTGTCTCACTGTCAGCTCCTGTACAATCACTGTGTCTGCCTCACTGTCAGCTCCGGGACGGTCCGTGCGTGTGTCTCAGTGTCAGCTCCTGTACGGTCCGTGTGTGTGTCGCAGTGTCAGCTCATGTACAGTTCATGTTGTGTCTCCGTGTCAGCTCCTATACTTTCTGTGTGTGTCTCAGTGTCAGCTCCTGGATGATCCGCGTGTGTGTCTCAGTGTCAGCGCCTGTGCGGTCCGTGTGTGTGTCTCCGTGTCAGCTCCTGTACGGTCCGTGTGTGTGTCTTTGTGTCAGCTCCTGGATGATCCGCGTGTGTGTCTCAGTGTCAGTGCCTGTACGGTCCGTGTGTGTGTCTCAGTGTCAGCTCCTGGGTGGTCCGTGTGTGTGTCTCATTGTCAGCGCCCGTGCGGTCCGTGTGTGTGTCTCAGTGTCAGCTCCTGTATGGTCCGTGTGTGTGACTCAGTGTCAGCTCCTGTACAGTCCTTGTGTGTGTCACAGTGTCAGCTCCTGTACTGTTCATGTGTATGTCTCAGTGTCAGCTCCTGTGCTGTCCGTGTGTGTTCTAGTGCCAGCTCCTGTACAGTCCGTGTGTATGTCTCAGTGTCAACTCCTGTACAGACCGTGTGTGTCTCAGTGTCAGCTCCTGTACAGTCCGTCTGTGTCTCAGTGTCAGCTCCTGTACAGTCCGTGTGTGTGTCTCAGTGTCAGCTCCTGTACGGTCTGTGTGTGTGTACTCAGTGTCAGCTCCTGTACTGTCCATGTGTATGTCTCAGTGTCAGCTCCTGCACTGTCCGTGTGTGTCTCAGTGTCAGCTCCTGTACAGTCCGTGTGTGTGTCTCAGTGTCAGCTCCTGTACGGTCTGTGTGTGTGTACTCAGTGTCAGCTCCTGTACAGTCTGTGTGTGTGTCTCATTGTCAGCTCCTGTACAGAGTGTGTGTGTGTCTCAATGTCAGCTCCTGTACCGTCCATGTGTGTCTCAGTGTCAGCTCCTGTACGATCCGTGTGTGTCTCAGTGTCAGCTCCTGTACAGTCTGTGTGTGTGTCTCCGTGTCAGCTCCTGTACGGACCATGTGTGTCTCAGTGTCAGCTCCTGTACGGTCCGTTTGTGTCTCAGTGTCAGCTCCTGTACAGTCTGTGCGTGTGTCTCAGTGTCAGCTCCTGTACATTCTGTGCGTGCGTCTCAGTGTCAGCCCCTGTACAGTCTGTGCGTGTGTCTCAGTGTCAGCTCCTGTACAGTCCGTGTGTGTGTGTCTCAGTGTCAGCTCCTGGACGGTCCGTGTGTGTGTCTCAGTGTCAGCACATGTACGGTCCGTGTTGTGTCTCAGTGTCAACTCCTGTACAGTCCGTGTGTGTGTGTCTCATTGTCAGCTCCTGAATGGTCCGTGTGTGTGTCTCAGTGTCAGCTCCTGGACGGTCCATGTGTTTGTCTCTTTGTCACCGCCTGTACGGTCTGTGTGTGTGTCTCAGTGTCAGCGCCTGTACGGTTCGTGTGTGTGTCTCAGTGTCAGCTGCTGGACCGTCTGTGTGTGTGTCTCAGTTTCAGCTCCTGTATGGTCCGTGTGTGTGTCTCAGTGTCAGCTCCTGTACAGTCCTTGTGTGTGTCACAGTGTCAGCTCCTGTACTGTCCATGTGTATGTCTCAGTGTCAGCTCCTGTGCTGTCCGTGTGTGTCTCAGTGCCAGCTCCTGTACAGTCCGTGTATATGTCTCAGTGTCAACTCCTGTACTGTCCATGTGTGTCTCAGTGTCAGCTCCTGTACAGTCAGTCTGTGTCTCAGTGTCAGCTCCTGTACAGTCCGTGTGTGTGTCTCAGTGTCAGCTCCTGTATGGTCTGTTTGTGTGTACTCAGTGTCAGCTCCTGTACTGTCCATGTGTATGTCTCAGTGTCAGCTCCTGCACTGTCCGTGTGTGTCTCAGTGTCAGCTCCTGTACAGTCCGTGTGTGTGTCTCAGTGTCAGCTCCTGTACGGTCTGTGTGTGTGTACTCAGTGTCAGCTCCTGCACTGTCCATGTGTTTCTCAGTGTCAGCTCCTGTACGATCCGTGTGTGTCTCAGTGTCAGCTCCTGTACAGTCTGTGTGTGTGTCTCCTTGTCAGCTCCAGTACGGTCCATGTGTGTCTCAGTGTCAGCTCCTGTACGATCCGTTTATGTCTCAGTGTCAGCTCCTGTACATTCTGTGCGTGTGTCTCAGTGTCAGCTCCTGTACAGTCTGTGCATGTGTCTCAGTGTCAGCTCCTGTACAGTCCGTGTGTTTGTGTCTCAGTGTCAGCTCCTGTACGGTCTGTATGTATGTCTCATTGTCAGCTCCTATTCAGTCCGTGTCTGTGTCTCAGTGTCAGCTCCTGTACGGTCCGTGTGGCTGTGTCTCAGTGTCAGCTCCTCTACGGTCCGCGTGTGTGTCTCAGTGTCAGCTCCTGTACGGTCCGTGTGTGTGTCTCAGTGTAAGCTCCTGTACAGTCCGTGTGTGTGTCTGTGACAGCTCCTGGATGGTCCGTGTGTGTGTCTCAGTGTCAGCTCCTGTACATTCCGTGCCTGTGTCTCAGTGTCAGCTCCTGTACGGTCCGTGTGTGTGTCTCAGTGTCAGCTCCTGTACGGTCTGTGTGTGTGTACTCAGTGTCAGCTTCTGTACAGTCTGTGTGTGTGTCTCATTGTCAGCTCCTACACAGAGTGTGTGTGTGTCTCAGTGTCAGCTCCTGTACCGTCCATGTGTTCTCAGTGTCAGCTCCTGAACAGTCTGTGTTTGTGTCTCCGTATCAGCTCCTGTATGGTCCATGTGTGTCTCAGTGTCAGCTCCTCGACGGTCCGTGTGTGTGTCTCAGTGTCAGCTCCTCGACAGTCCGTGTGTGTCTCAGTGTCAGCTCCTGTACGGTCCGTGTGTGTGTCTCAGTGTCAGATCCTCGACGGTCCGTGTGTGTGTCTCAGTGTCAGCTCCTGGACGGTCTGTGCCTATGTCTCAGTGTCAGCTCCTGTACGTTCCATGTGTATGTCTCAGTGCCAGCTCCTGTACAGTCCGTGCCTGTGTCTCAGTGTCAGCTCCTGTACGGTCCATGTGTGTGTTTCTGAGTCAGCTCCTGTACGGTCCGTGTGTGTGTCTCATTGTCAGCACCTGGACCGTCCATGTGTGTGCCTCAGCATCAGTTCCTTTACAGTCCATGTGTGTGTCTCAGAGTCAGTTCCTGTACGGTCCATGTGTGTGTCTCAGTGTCAGCTCCTGTACGGTCTATGTGTGTGTCTCAGTGTCAGCTCCTGTACTTTCCGTGTGTGTGTCTCAGTGTCAGCTCCTCTACGGTCCGCGTGTGTCTCTCAGTGTCAGCTCCTGTACGGTCCGCGTGTGTCTCTCAGTGTCAGCTCCTGTACAGTCCGTGTGTGTGTCTGTGACAGCTCCTGGATGGTCCATGTGTGTGTCTCAGTGTCAGCTCCTGTACATTCCGTGCCTGTGTCTCAGTGTCAGCTCCTGTACGGTCCGTGTGTGTGTCTCAGTGTCAGCTCCTGTACGGTCTGTGTGTGTGTACTCAGTGTCAGCTTCTGTACAGTCTGTATGTGTGTCGCATTGTCAGCTCCTATACAGAGTGTGTGTGTGTCTCAGTGTCAGCTCCTGCACCGTCCATGTGTTCTCAGTGTCAGCTCCTGAACAGTCTGTGTGTGTGTCTCCGTATCAGCTCCTGTATGGTCCATGTGTGTCTCAGTGTCAGCTCCTGTACGGTCCGTGTGTGTGTCTCAGTGCCAGCACCTCGACGGTCCGTGTGTGTGTCTCAGTGTCAGCTCCTCGACAGTCCGTGTGTGTCTCAGTGTCAGCTCCTGTACAGTCCGTGTGTGTCTCAGTGTCAGCTCCTGTACGGTCCGTGTGTGTGTCTCAGTGTCAGCTCCTGTACGGTCCGTGTGTGTGTCGCAGTGTCAGCTCATGTACAGTTCATGTTGTGTCTCATTGTCAGCTCCTATACTTTCTGTGTGTGTCTCAGTATCAGCTCCTGGATGATCCGCGTGTGTGTCTCAGTGTCAGCGCCTGTGCGGTCCGTGTGTGTGTCTCCGTGTCAGCTCCTGTACGGTCCGTGTGTGTGTCTTTGTGTCAGCTCCTGGATGATCCGCATGTGTGTCTCAGTGTCAGCGCCTGTGCGGTCCGTGTGTGTGTCTCAGTGTCAGCTCCTGTACGGTCTTTATGTATGTCTCATTGTCAGCTCCTATTCAGTCCGTGTCTGTGTCTCAGTGTCAGCTCCTGTACGGTCCGTGTGGCTGTGTCTCAGTGTCAGCTCCTCTACGGTCCGCGTGTGTGTCTCAGTGTCAGCTCCTGTACGGTCCGTGTGTGTGTCTCAGTGTAAGCTCCTGTACAGTCCGTGTGTGTGTCTGTGACAGCTCCTGGATGGTCCGTGTGTGTGTCTCAGTGTCAGCTCCTGTACATTCCGTGCCTGTGTCTCAGTGTCAGCTCCTGTACGGTCTGTGTGTGTGTACTCAGTGTCAGCTTCTGTACAGTCTGTGTGTGTGTCTCATTCTCAGCTCCTACACAGAATGTGTGTGTGTCTCAGTGTCAGCTCCTGTACCGTCCATGTGTTCTCAGTGTCAGCTCCTGAACAGTCTGTGTGTGTGTCTCCGTATCAGCTCCTGTATGGTCCATGTGTGTCTCAGTGTCAGCTCCTCGACGGTCCGTGTGTGTGTCTCAGTGTCAGCTCCTCGACAGTCCGTGTGTGTCTCAGTGTCAGCTCCTGTACGGTCCGTGTGTGTGTCTCAGTGTCAGCTCCTCGACGGTCCGTGTGTGTGTCTCAGTGTCAGCTCCTGGACGGTCTGTGCCTGTGTCTCAGTGTCAGCTCCTGTACGTTCCATGTGTATGTCTCAGTGCCAGCTCCTGTACAGTCCGTGCCTGTGTTCAGTGTCAGCTCCTGTACGGTCCATGTGTGTGTTTCTGAGTCAGCTCCTGTACGGTCCGTGTGTGTGTCTCATTGTCAGCACCTGGACCGTCCATGTGTGTGCCTCAGCATCAGTTCCTTTACAGTCCATGTGTGTGTCTCAGAGTCAGTTCCTGTACGGTCCATGTGTGTGTCACAGTGTCAGCTCCTGTACGCTCCGCGTGTGATTCTCAGTGTCAGCTCCTGAACGGTCCATTTGTGTGCCTCAGTGTCAGCTCCTGTACGGTCCGTGAGTGTGTCTCTGTGTCAGCGAGTGTACGGTCCGTGTGTGTGTCTCAGTGTCAGCGCCTGTACGATCCATGTGAGTGTCTCAGTGTCAGCTCCGGGACGGTTCCTGCGTGTGTCTCAGTGTCAGCGCCTGTACTGTTCGTTTGTGTGTCTCAGTGTCAGCTACTGGATGGTCTGTGTGCGTGTCTCAGTTTCAGATCCTGTATGGTCCGTCTGTGTGTCTCAGTGTCAGCTCCTGTACAGTCCTTGTGTGTGTCACAGTGTCAGCTCCTGTACTGTCCATGTGTGTGTCTCTGTGTCAGCTCCTGTATTGTCCGTGTGTGTCTCAGTGTCAGCTCCTGTACAGTCCGTGTATGTGTCTCAGTGTCAGCTCCTGTACGGTCTGTGTGTGTGTACTCAGTGTCAGTTCCTGTACAGCCTGTGTGTGTGTCTCAGTGTCAGCTCCTGTACGGTCTATGTGTGTGTCTCAGTGTCAGCTCCTGTACTTTCCGTGTGTGTGTCTCAGTGTCAGCTCCTCTACGGTCCGCGTGTGTGTCTCAGTGTCAGCTCCTGTACGGTCCGCGTGTGTCTCTCAGTGTCAGCTCCTGTACAGTCCGTGTGTGTGTCTGTGACAGCTCCTGGATGGTCCATGTGTGTGTCTCAGTGTCAGCTCCTGTACATTCCGTGCCTGTGTCTCAGTGTCAGCTCCTGTACGGTCCGTGTGTGTGTCTCAGTGTCAGCTCCTGTACGGTCTGTGTGTGTGTACTCAGTGTCAGCTTCTGTACAGTCTGTATGTGTGTCGCATTGTCAGCTCCTATACAGAGTGTGTGTGTGTCTCAGTGTCAGCTCCTGCACCGTCCATGTGTTCTCAGTGTCAGCTCCTGAACAGTCTGTGTGTGTGTCTCCGTATCAGCTCCTGTATGGTCCATGTGTGTCTCAGTGTCAGCTCCTGTACGGTCCGTGTGTGTGTCTCAGTGCCAGCACCTCGACGGTCCGTGTGTGTGTCTCAGTGTCAGCTCCTCGACAGTCCGTGTGTGTCTCAGTGTCAGCTCCTGTACAGTCCGTGTGTGTCTCAGTGTCAGCTCCTGTACGGTCCGTGTGTGTGTCTCAGTGTCAGCTCCTGTACGGTCCGTGTGTGTGTCGCAGTGTCAGCTCATGTACAGTTCATGTTGTGTCTCATTGTCAGCTCCTATACTTTCTGTGTGTGTCTCAGTGTCAGCTCCTGGATGATCCGCGTGTGTGTCTCAGTGTCAGCGCCTGTGCGGTCCGTGTGTGTGTCTCCGTGTCAGCTCCTGTACGGTCCGTGTGTGTGTCTTTGCGTCAGCTCCTGGATGATCCGCGTGTGTGTCTCAGTGTCAGCGCCTGTGCGGTCCGTGTGTGTGTCTCAGTGTCAGCTCCTGTACGGTCTTTATGTATGTCTCATTGTCAGCTACTATTCAGTCCGTGTCTGTGTCTCAGTGTCAGCTCCTGTACGGTCCGTGTGGCTGTGTCTCAGTGTCAGCTCCTCTACGGTCCGCGTGTGTGTCTCAGTGTCAGCTCCTGTACGGTCCGTGTGTGTGTCTCAGTGTAAGCTCCTGTACAGTCCGTGTGTGTGTCTGTGACAGCTCCTGGATGGTCCGTGTGTGTGTCTCAGTGTCAGCTCCTGTACATTCCGTGCCTGTGTCTCAGTGTCAGCTCCTGTACGGTCCGTGTGTGTGTCTCAGTGTCAGCTCCTGTACGGTCCGTGTGTGTGTCTCAGTGTCAGCTCCTGTACGGTCTGTGTGTGTGTACTCAGTGTCAGCTTCTGTACAGTCTGTGTGTGTGTCTCATTGTCAGCTCCTACACAGAGTGTGTGTGTGTCTCAGTGTCAGCTCCTGTACCGTCCATGTGTTCTCAGTGTCAGCTCCTGAACAGTCTGTGTGTGTGTCTCCGTATCAGCTCCTGTATGGTCCATGTGTGTCTCAGTGTCAGCTCCTCGACGGTCCGTGTGTGTGTCTCAGTGTCAGCTCCTCGACAGTCCGTGTGTGTCTCAGTGTCAGCTCCTGTACGGTCCGTGTGTGTGTCTCAGTGTCAGCTCCTCGACGGTCCGTGTGTGTGTCTCAGTGTCAGCTCCTGTACAGTCCGTGCCTGTGTCTCAGTGTCAGCTCCTGTACGGTCCATGTGTGTGTTTCTGACTCAGCTCCTGTACGGTCCGTGTGTGTGTCTCATTGTCAGCACCTGGACCGTCCATGTGTGTGCTTCAGCATCAGTTCCTTTACAGTCCATGTGTGTGTCTCAGAGTCAGTTCCTGTACGGTCCATGTGTGTGTCACAGTGTCAGCTCCTGTACGCTCCGCGTGTGATTCTCAGTGTCAGCTCCTGAACGGTCCATTTGTGTGCCTCAGTGTCAGCTCCTGTACGGTCCGTGAGTGTGTCTCTGTGTCAGCGAGTGTACGGTCCGTGTGTGTGTCTCAGTGTCAGCGCCTGTACGGTCCAAGTGAGTGTCTCAGTGTCAGCTCCGGGACGGTTCCTGCGTGTGTCTCAGTGTCAGCGCCTGTACTGTTCGTTTGTGTGTCTCAGTGTCAGCTACTGGATGGTCTGTGTGCGTGTCTCAGTTTCAGATCCTGTATGGTCCGTCTGTGTGTCTCAGTGTCAGCTCCTGTACAGTCCTTGTGTGTGTCACAGTGTCAGCTCCTGTACTGTCCATGTGTGTGTCTCTGTGTCAGCTCCTGTATTGTCCGTGTGTGTCTCAGTGTCAGCTCCTGTACAGTCCGTGTATGTGTCTCAGTGTCAGCTCCTGTACGGTCTGTGTGTGTGTACTCAGTGTCAGTTCCTGTACAGCCTGTGTGTGTGTCTCAGTGTCAGCTCCTGTACGGTCTATGTGTGTGTCTCAGTGTCAGCTCCTGTACTTTCCGTGTGTGTGTCTCAGTGTCAGCTCCTCTACGGTCCGCGTGTGTGTCTCAGTGTCAGCTCCTGTACGGTCCGCGTGTGTCTCTCAGTGTCAGCTCCTGTACAGTCCGTGTGTGTGTCTGTGACAGCTCCTGGATGGTCCATGTGTGTGTCTCAGTGTCAGCTCCTGTACATTCCGTGCCTGTGTCTCAGTGTCAGCTCCTGTACGGTCCGTGTGTGTGTCTCAGTGTCAGCTCCTGTACGGTCTGTGTGTGTGTACTCAGTGTCAGCTTCTGTACAGTCTGTATGTGTGTCGCATTGTCAGCTCCTATACAGAGTGTGTGTGTGTCTCAGTGTCAGCTCCTGCACCGTCCATGTGTTCTCAGTGTCAGCTCCTGAACAGTCTGTGTGTGTGTCTCCGTATCAGCTCCTGTATGGTCCATGTGTGTCTCAGTGCCAGCACCTCGACGGTCCGTGTGTGTGTCTCAGTGTCAGCTCCTCGACAGTCCGTGTGTGTCTCAGTGTCAGCTCCTGTACAGTCCGTGTGTGTCTCAGTGTCAGCTCCTGTACGGTCCGTGTGTGTGTCTCAGTGTCAGCTCCTGTACGGTCCGTGTGTGTGTCGCAGTGTCAGCTCATGTACAGTTCATGTTGTGTCTCATTGTCAGCTCCTATACTTTCTGTGTGTGTCTCAGTGTCAGCTCCTGGATGATCCGCGTGTGTGTCTCAGTGTCAGCGCCTGTGCGGTCCGTGCGTGTGTCTCAGTGTCAGCGCCTGTACGGTCCGTGTGTGTGTCTTTGTGTCAGCTCCTGGATGATCCGCGTGTGTGTCTCAGTGTCAGCGCCTGTGCGGTCCGTGCGTGTGTCTCAGTGTCAGCGCCTGTACTGTTCGTTTGTGTGTCTCAGTGTCAGCTACTGGACGGTCTGTGTGCGTGTCTCAGTTTCAGATCCTGTATGGTCCGTCTGTGTGTCTCAGTGTCAGCTCCTGTACAGTCCTTGTGTGTGTCACAGTGTCAGCTCCTGTACTGTCCATGTGTGTGTCTCTGTGTCAGCTCCTGTATTGTCCGTGTGTGTCTCAGTGTCAGCTCCTGTACAGTCCGTGTATGTGTCTCAGTGTCAGCTCCTGTACGGTCTGTGTGTGTGTACTCAGTGTCAGCTCCTGTACAGCCTGTGTGTGTGTCTCAGTGTCAGCTCCTGTACGGTCTGTGTGTGTGTCTCATTGTCAGCTCCTGTACAGTCTGTGTGTGTGTCTCAGTGTCATCTCCTGTACCGTCCATGTGTGTCTCATTGTCAGCTCCTGTACGATCCGTGTGTCTCAGTGTCAGCTCCTGTAAAGTATGTGTGTGTGTCTCAGTGTCTGCTCCTGTACAATCCGTGTGTGTCTCAGTGTCAGCTCCTGTACGGTCCGTGTGTGTGTCTCAGTGTCAGCTCATGTACAGTTCATGTTGTGTCTCCGTGTCAGCTCCTATACTTTCTGTGTGTGTCTCAGTGTCAGCTCCTGGATGATCCGCGTGTGTGTCTCAGTGTCAGCGCCTGTGCGGTCCGTGTGTGTGTCTCCGTGTCAGCTCCTGTACGGTCCGTGTGTGTGTCTTTGTGTCAGCTCCTGGATGATCCGCCTGTGTGTCTCAGTGTCAGCGCCTGTGCGATCCGTGTGTGTGTCTCATTGTCAGCTCCTGTACGGTCCGTGCCTGTGTCTCAGTGTCAGCTCCTGGATGGTCCGTGTGTGTGTTTCAGTGTCAGCACATGTACGGTCCGTGTTGTGTCTCAGTGTCAACTCCTGTACTGTCCGTGTGTGTGTGTCTCAGTGTCAGCTCCTGTACGGTCCGTGTGTGTGTCTCAGTGTCAGCTCCTGGACGGTCCACGTGTGTGTCTCAGTGTCAACTCCTGGACGGTCCATGTGTTTGTCTCTTTGTCACCGCCTGTACGGTCTGTGTGTGTGTCTCAGTGTCAGCGCCTGTACGGTTCGTGTGTGTGTCTCAGTGTCAGCTCCTGGACCGTCTGTGTGCCTGTCTCAGTTTCAGCTCCTGTATGGTCCGTGTGTGTGTCTCAGTGTCAGCTCCTGTACAGTCCTTGTGTGTGTCACAGTGTCAGCTCCTGTACAGTCCATGTGTGTCTCAGTGTCAACTCCTGTACAGTCCATGTGTGTGTCTCAGTGTCAGCTCCTGTAGAGTCCATGTGTGTGTCTCAGTGTCAGCTCCTGTACGGTCTGTGTGTGTGTACTCAGTGTCAGCTCCTGTACTGTCCATGTGTATGTCTCAGTGTCAGCTCCTGTACTGTCCGTGTGTGTCTCAGTGTCAGCTCCTGTACAGTCCGTGTGTGTGTCTCAGTGTCAGCTCCTGTAAAGTATGTGTGTGTGTCTCAGTGTCCGCTCCTGTACAATCCGTGTGTTGGTCTCAGTGTCAGCTCCTGTACGGTCCGTGTGTGTGTCTCAGTGTCAGCTCCTGTACCGTCCATGTGTTCTCAGTGTCAGCTCCTGAACAGTCTGTGTGTGTGTCTCCGTATCAGCTCCTGTATGGTCCATGTGTGTCTCAGTGTCAGCTCCTGTACGGTCCGTGTGTGTGTCACAGTGTCAGCTCCTCGACGGTCCGTGTGTGTGTCTCAGTGTCAGCTCCTGTACGGTCTGTGTGTGTGTCTCATTGTCAGCTCCTGTACAGTCTGTGTGTGTGTCTCAGTGTCATCTCCTGTACCGTCCATGTGTGTCTCATTGTCAGCTCCTGTACGATCCGTGTGTGTCTCAGTGTCAGCTTCTGTAAAGTATGTGTGTGTGTCTCAGTGTCTGCTCCTGTACAATCCGTGTGTGTCTCAGTGTCAGCTCCTGTACGGTCCGTGTGTGTGTCTCAGTGTCAGCTCATGTACAGTTCATGTTGTGTCTCCGTGTCAGCTCCTATACTTTCTGTGTGTGTCTCAGTGTCAGCTCCTGGATGATCCGTGTGTGTGTCTCCGTGTCAGCTCCTGTACGGTCCGTGTGTGTGTCTTTGTGTCAGCTCCTGGATGATCCGCGTGTGTGTCTCAGTGTCAGCGCCTGTGCGATCCGTGTGTGTGTCTCATTGTCAGCTCCTGTACGGTCCGTGCCTGTGTCTCAGTGTCAGCTCCTGGACGGTCCGTGTGTGTGTTTCAGTGTCAGCACATGTACGGTCTGTGTTGTGTCTCAGTGTCAACTCCTGTACTGTCCGTGTGTGTGTGTCTCAGTGTCAGCTCCTGTACGGTCCGTGCCTGTGTCTCAGTGTCAGCTCCTGGACGGTCCGTGTGTGTGTCTCAGTGTCAGCTCCTGGACGGTCCATGTGTTTGTCTCTTTGTCACCGCCTGTACGGTCTGTGTGTGTGTCTCAGTGTCAGCGCCTGTACGGTTCGTGTATGTGTCTCAGTGTCAGCTCCTGGACCGTCTGTGTGCGTGTCTCAGTTTCAGCTCCTGTATGGTCCGTGTGTGTGTCTCAGTGTCAGCTCCTGTACAGTCCTTGTGTGTGTCACAGTGTCAGCTCCTGTACAGTCCATGTGTGTGTCTCAGTGTCAACTCCTGTACTGTCCGTGTGTGTCTCAGTGTCAGCTCCTGTACAGTCCGTGTGTGTCTCAGTGTCAGCTCCTGTACAGTCCATGTGTGTGTCTCAGTGTCAGCTCCTGTACGGTCTGTGTGTGTGTACTCAGTGTCAGCTCCTGTAATGTCCATGTGTATGTCTCAGTGTCAGCTCCTGTACTGTCCGTGTGTGTCTCAGTGTCAGCTCCTGTACAGTCCATGTGTGTGTCTCAGTGTCCGCTCCTGTACAATCCGTGTGTTGGTCTCAGTGTCAGCTCCTGTACGGTCCGTGTCTGTGTCTCAGTGTCAGCTCCTGTACGGTCCATGTGTTCTCAGTGTCAGCTCCTGAACAGTCTGTGTGTGTGTCTCCGTATCAGCTCCTGTATGGTCCATGTGTGTCTCAGTGTCAGCTCCTGTACGGTCCGTGTGTGTGTCTCAGTGTCAGCTCCTCGACGGTCCGTGTGTGTGTCTCAGTGTCAGCTCCTCGACAGTCCGTGTGTGTCTCAGTGTCAGCTCCTGTACGGTCCGTGTGTGTGTCTCAGTGTCAGCTCCTCGACGGTCCGTGTGTGTGTCTCAGTGTCAGCTCCTGGACGGTCCGTGCCTGTGTCTCAGTGTCAGCTCCTGTACGTTCCATGTGTATGTCTCAGTGTCAGCTCCTGTACGGTCCGTGTGTGTGTCTCAGTGTCAGCTCCTGGACGGTCCGTGCCTGTGTCTCAGTGTCAGCTCCTGTACGTTCCATGTGTATGTCTCAGTGTCAGCTCCTGTACAGTCCGTGCCTGTGTCTCAGTGTCAGCTCCTGTACGGTCCATGTGTGTGTTTCTGTGTCAGCTCCTGTACGGTCCGTGTGTGTGTCTCATTGTCAGCACCTGGACCGTCCATTTGTGTGCCTCAGCATCAGTTCCTTTACAGTCCATGTGTGTGTCTCAGAGTCAGTTCCTGTACGGTCCATGTGTGTGTCACAGTGTCAGCTCCTGTACGCTCCGCGTGTGATTCTCAGTGTCAGCTCCTGAACGGTCCATTTGTGTGCCTCAGTGTCAGCTCCTGTACGGTCCGTGAGTGTGTCTCTGTGTCAGCGAGTGTACGGTCCGTGTGTGTGTCTCAGTGTCAGCGCCTGTACGGTCCATGTGAGTGTCTCAGTGTCAGCTCCGGGACGGTCCGTGCGTGTGTCTCAGTGTCAGCGCCTGTACTGTTCGTTTGTGTGTCTCAGTGTCAGCTACTGGACGGTCTGTGTGCGTGTCTCAGTTTCAGATCCTGTATGGTCCGTCTGTGTGTCTCAGTGTCAGCTCCTGTACAGTCCTTGTGTGTGTCACAGTGTCAGCTCCTGTACTGTCCATGTGTGTGTCTCTGTGTCAGCTCCTGTATTGTCCGTGTGTGTCTCAGTGTCAGCTCCTGTACAGTCCGTGTATGTGTCTCAGTGTCAGCTCCTGTACGGTCTGTGTGTGTGTACTCAGTGTCAGCTCCTGTACAGCCTGTGTGTGTGTCTCATTGTCAGCTCCTGTACGGTCTGTGTGTGTGTCTCAGTGTCATCTCCTGTACCGTCCATGTGTGTCTCATTGTCAGCTCCTGTACGATCCGTGTGTGTCTCAGTGTCAGCTCCTGTAAAGTATGTGTGTGTGTCTCAGTGTCTGCTCCTGTACAATCCGTGTGTGTCTCAGTGTCAGCTCCTGTACGGTCCGTGTGTGTGTCTCAGTGTCAGCTCATGTACAGTTCATGTTGTGTCTCCGTGTCAGCTCCTATACTTTCTGTGTGTGTCTCAGTGTCAGCTCCTGGATGATCCGCGTGTGTGTCTCAGTGTCAGCGCCTGTGCGGTCCGTGTGTGTGTCTCCGTGTCAGCTCCTGTACGGTCCGTGTGTGTGTCTCAGTGTCAGCTCCTGGATGATCCGCGTGTGTGTCTCAGTGTCAGCTCCTGTACGGTCCGTGCCTGTGTCTCAGTGTCAGCTCCTGGACGGTCCGTGTGTGTGTCTCAGTGTCAGCACATGTACGGTCCGTGTTGTGTCTCAGTGTCAACTCCTGTACTGTCCGTGTGTGTGTGTCTCAGTGTCAGCTCCTGTACGGTCCGTGTGTGTGTCTCAGTGTCAGCTCCTGGACGGTCCACGTGTGTGTCTCAGTGTCAGCTCCTGGACGGTCCATGTGTTTGTCTCTTTGTCACCGCCTGTACGGTCTGTGTGTGTGTCTCAGTGTCAGCGCCTGTACGGTTCGTGTGTGTGTCTCAGTGTCAGCTCCTGGACCGTCTGTGTGGGTGTCTCAGTTTCAGCTCCTGTATGGTCCGTGTGTGTGTCTCAGTGTCAGCTCCTGTACAGTCCTTGTGTGTGTCACAGTGTCAGCTCCTGTACAGTCCATGTGTGTGTCTAAGTGTCAACTCCTGTACTGTCCGTGTGTGTCTCAGTGTCAGCTCCTGTACAGTCCGTGTGTGTCTCAGTGTCAGCTCCTGTACAGTCCATGTGTGTGTCTCAGTGTCAGATCCTGTACGGTCTGTGTGTGTGTACTCAGTGTCAGCTCCTGTACTGTCCATGTGTATGTCTCAGTGTCAGCTCCTGTACTGTCCGTGTGTGTCTCAGTGTCAGCTCCTGTACAGTCCATGTGTGTGTCTCAGTGTCAGCTCCTGTAAAGTATGTGTGTGTGTCTCAGTGTCAGCTCCTGTACGGTCCGTGTGTGTGTCTCAGTGTCAGCTCCTGTACGGTCCGTGTGTGTGTCTCAGTGTCAGCTCATGTACAGTTCATGTTGTGTCTCAGTGTCAGCTCCTATACTTTCTGTGTGTGTCTCAGTGTCAGCTCCTGGATGATCCGCGTGTGTGTCTCAGTGTCAGCGCCTGTGCAGTCCGTGTGTGTTTCTCAGTGTCAGCTCCTGTAAGGTCCTTGTGTTTGTCTCAGCGTCAGCTCCTGGACGGCCTGTGTGTGTGTCTGAGTGTCAGCTCCTGGGTGGTCCGCGTGTGTGTCTCAGTGTCAGCGCCCGTGCGGTCCGTGTGTGTGTCTCAGTTTCAGCTCCTGTACATTCCGTGCCTGTATCTCAGTGTCAGCTCCTGTACGGTCCGTGTGTGTGTCTCAGTGTCAGCTCCTGTACGGTCCGTGTGGCTGTGTCTCAGTGTCAGCTCCTCTACGGTCCGCGTGTGTGTCTCAGTGTAAGCTCCTGTACAGTCCGTGTGTGTGTCTGTGACAGCTCCTGGATGGTCCGTGTGTGTGTCTCAGTGTCAGCTCCTGTAGATTCCGTGCCTGTGTCTCAGTGTCAGCTCCTGTACGGTCCGTGTGTGTGTCTCAGTGTCAGCTCCTGTACGGTCTGTGTGTGTGTACTCAGTGTCAGCTTCTGTACAGTCTGTGTGTGTGTCTCATTGTCAGCTCCTACACAGAGTGTGTGTGTGTCTCAGTGTCAGCTCCTGTACCGTCCATGTGTTCTCAGTGTCAGCTCCTGAACAGTCTGTGTGTGTGTCTCCGTATCAGCTCCTGTATGGTCCATGTGTGTCTCAGTGTCAGCTCCTGTACGGTCCGTGTGTGTGTCTCAGTGTCAGCTCCTCGACGGTCCGTGTGTGTGTCTCAGTGTCAGCTCCTGGACGGTCCGTGCCTGTGTCTCAGTGTCAGCTCCTGTACGTTCCATGTGTATGTCTCAGTGTCAGCTCCTGTACGGTCCGTGTGTGTGTCTCAGTGTCAGCTCATGTACAGTTCATGTTGTGTCTCCGTGTCAGCTCCTATACTTTCTGTGTGTGTCTCAGTGTCAGCTCCTCGACGGTCCGTGTGTGTGTCTCAGTGTCAGCTCCTGGACGGTCCGTGCCTGTGTCTCAGTGTCAGCTCCTGTACGTTCCATGTGTATGTCTCAGTGTCAGCTCCTGTACAGTCCGTGCCTGTGTCTCAGTGTCAGCTCCTGTACGGTCCATGTGTGTGTTTCTGTGTCAGCTCCTGTACGGTCCGTGTGTGTGTCTCATTGTCAGCACCTGGACCGTCCATGTGTGTGCCTCAGCATCAGTTCCTTTACAGTCCATGTGTGTGTCTCAGAGTCAGTTCCTGTACGGTCCATGTGTGTGTCACAGTGTCAGCTCCTGTACACTCCGCGTGTGATTCTCAGTGTCAGCTCCTGAACGGTCCATTTGTGTGCCTCAGTGTCACCTCCTGTACGGTCCGTGAGTGTGTCTCTGTGTCAGCGAGTGTACGGTCCGTGTGTGTGTCTCAGTGTCAGCGCCTGTACGGTCCATGTGAGTGTCTCAGTGTCAGCTCCGGGACGGTCCGTGCGTGTGTCTCAGTGTCAGCGCCTGTACTGTTCGTTTGTGTGTCTCAGTGTCAGCTACTGGACGGTCTGTGTGCGTGTCTCAGTTTCAGATCCTGTATGGTCCGTCTGTGTGTCTCAGTGTCAGCTCCTGTACAGTCCTTGTGTGTGTCACAGTGTCAGCTCCTGTACTGTCCATGTGTGTGTCTCTGTGTCAGCTCCTGTATTGTCCATGTGTGTCTCAGTGTCAGCTCCTGTACAGTCCGTGTATGTGTCTCAGTGTCAGCTCCTGTACGGTCTGTGTGTGTGTAGTCAGTGTCAGCTCCTGTACAGCCTGTGTGTGTGTCTCAGTGTCAGCTCCTGTACGGTCTGTGTGTGTGTCTCATTGTCAGCTCCTGTACAGTCTGTGTGTGTGTCTCAGTGTCATCTCCTGTACCATCCATGTGTGTCTCATTGTCAGCTCCTGTACGATCCGTGTGTGTCTCAGTGTCAGCTCCTGTAAAGTATGTGTGTGTGTCTCAGTGTCTGCTCCTGTACAATCCGTGTGTGTCTCAGTGTCAGCTCCTGTACGGTCCGTGTGTGTGTCTCAGTGTCAGCTCATGTACAGTTCATGTTGTGTCTCCGTGTCAGCTCCTATACTTTCTGTGTGTGTCTCAGTGTCAGCTCCTGGATGATCCGCGTGTGTGTCTCAGTGTCAGCGCCTGTGCGGTCCGTGTGTGTGTCTCCGTGTCAGTTCCTGTACGGTCCGTGTGTGTGTCTTTGTGTCAGCTCCTGGATGATCCGCGTGTGTGTCTGAGTGTCAGCGCCTGTGCGGTCTGTGTGTGTGTCTCAGTGTCAGCTCCTGTACGGTCCGTGTGTGTGTCTCAGTGTCAGCTCCTGGACGGTCCGTGTGTGTGTCTCAGTGTCAGCTCCTGGGTGGTCCGCGTGTGTGTCTCAGTGTCAGCGCCCGTGCGGTCCGTGTGTGTGTCTCAGTGTCAGCTCCTGTACGGTCCGTGCCTGTGTCTCAGTGTCAGCTCCTGGACGGTCCGTGTGTGTGTCTCAGTGTCAGCACATGTACGGTCCGTGTTGTGTCTCAGTGTCAACTCCTGTACTGTCCGTGTGTGTGTGTCTCAGTGTCAGCTCCTGTACGGTCCGTGTGTGTGTCTCAGTGTCAGCTCCTGGACGATCCGCGTGTGTGTCTCAGTGTCAGCTCCTGGACGGTCTGTGTGTGTGTACTCAGTGTCAGCTCCTGTACAGTCTGTGTGTGTGTCTCATTGTCAGCTCCTGTACAGAGTGTGTGTGTGTCTCAATGTCAGCTCCTGTACCGTCCATGTGTGTCTCAGTGTCAGCTCCTGTACGATCCGTGTGTGTCTCAGTGTCAGCTCCTGTACAGTCTGTGTGTGTGTCTCCGTGTCAGCTCCTGTACGGTCCATGTGTGTCTCAGTGTCAGCTCCTGTACGATCCGTTTGGGTCTCAGTGTCAGCTCCTGTACAGTCTGTGCGTGTGTCTCAGTGTCAGCTCCTGTACAGTCTGTGCATGTGTCTCAGTGTCAGCTCCTGTACAGTCCGTGTGTGTGTGTCTCAGTATCAGCTCCTGTACGGTCTGTATGTATGTCTCATTGTCAGCTCCTGTTCAGTCCGTGTCTGTGTCTCAGTGTCAGCTCCTGTATGGTCCGTGTGGCTGTGTCTCAGTGTCAGCTCCTGTACGGTCTATGTGTGTGTCTCAGTGTCAGCTCCTGTACTTTCCGTGTGTGTGTCTCAGTGTCAGCTCCTCTACGGTCCGCGTGTGTGCCTCAGTGTCAGCTCCTGTACGGTCCGCGTGTGTCTCTCAGTGTCAGCTCCTGTACAGTCCGTGTGTGTGTCTGTGACAGCTCCTGGATGGTCCATGTGTGTGTCTCAGTGTCAGCTCCTGTACATTCCGTGCCTGTGTCTCAGTGTCAGCTCCTGTACGGTCCGTGTGTGTGTCTCAGTGTCAGCTCCTGTACGGTCTGTGTGTGTGTACTCAGTGTCAGCTCCTGTACGGTCTGTGTGTGTGTCTCAGTGTCAGCTCCTGCACAGTCCAAGTGTTCTCAGTGTCAGCTCCTGAACAGTCTGTGTGTGTGTCTCCGTATCAGCTCCTGTATGGTCCATGTGTGTCTCAGTGTCAGCTCCTGTACGGTCCGTGTGTGTGTCTCAGTGCCAGCACCTCGACGGTCCATGTGTGTGTCTCAGTGTCAGCTCCTCGACAGTCCGTGTGTGTCTCAGTGTCAGCTCCTGTACGGTCCGTGTGTGTCTCAGTGTCAGCTCCTGTACGGTCCGTGTGTGTGTCTCAGTGTCAGCTCCTGTACGGTCCGTGTGTGTGTCGCAGTGTCAGCTCATGTACAGTTCATGTTGTGTCTCAGTGTCAGCTCCTATACTTTCTGTGTGTGTCTCAGTGTCAGCTCCTGGATGATCCGCGTGTGTGTCTCAGTGTCAGCGCCTGTGCGGTCCGTGTGTGTGTCTCCGTGTCAGCTCCTGTACGGTCCGTGTGTGTGTCTTTGTGTCAGCTCCTGGATGATCCGCGTGTGTTTCTCAGTGTCAGCCCCTGTGCGGTCCGTGTGTGTGTCTCAGTGTCAGCTCCTGTACGGTCCGTGTGTGTGTCTCAGTGTCAGCTCCTGGACGGTCCGTGTGTGTGTCTCAGTGTCAGCTCCTGGGTGGTCCGCGTGTGTGTCTCAGTGTCAGCGCCCGTGCGATCCGTGTGTGTGTCTCATTGTCAGCTCCTGTACGGTCCGTGCCTGTGTCTCAGTGTCAGCTCCTGGACGGTCCGTGTGTGTGTCTCAGTGTCAGCACATGTACGGTCCGTGTTGTGTCTCAGTGTCAACTCCTGTACTGTCCGTGTGTGTGTGTCTCAGTGTCAGCTCCTGTACGGTCCGTGTGTGTGTCTCAGTGTCAGCTCCTGGACGGTCCACGTGTGTGTCTCAGTGTCAGCTCCTGGACGGTCCATGTGTTTGTCTCTTTGTCACCGCCTGTACGGTCTGTGTGTGTGTCTCAGTGTCAGCGCCTGTACGGTTCGTGTGTGTGTCTCAGTGTCAGCTCCTGGACCGTCTGTGTGCGTGTCTCAGTTTCAGCTCCTGTATGGTCCGTGTGTGTGTCTCAGTGTCAGCTCCTGTACAGTCCTTGTGTGTGTCACAGTGTCAGCTCCTGTACAGTCCATGTGTGTGTCTCAGTGTCAACTCCTGTACTGTCCGTGTGTGTCTCAGTGTCAGCTCCTGTACAGTCCGTGTGTGTCTCAGTGTCAGCTCCTGTACAGTCCATGTGTGTGTCTCAGTGTCAGCTCCTGTACGGTCTGTGTGTGTGTACTCAGTGTCAGCTCCTGTACTGTCCATGTGTATGTCTCAGTGTCAGCTCCTGTACTGTCCATGTGTATGTCTCAGTGTCAGCTCCTGTACTGTCCGTGTGTGTCTCAGTGTCAGCTCCTGTACAGTCCGTGTGTGTGTCTCAGTGTCAGCTCCTGTAAAGTATGTGTGTGTGTCTCAGTGTCCGCTCCTGTACAATCCGTGTGTTGGTCTCAGTGTCAGCTCCTGTACGGTCCGTGTGTGTGTCTCAGTGTCAGCTCATGTACAGTTCATGTTGTGTCTCAGTGTCAGCTCCTATACTTTCTGTGTGTGTCTCAGTGTCAGCTCCTGGATGATCCGCGTGTGTGTCTCAGTGTCAGCGCCTGTGCAGTCCGTGTGTGTGTCTCAGTGTCAGCTCCTGTAAGGTCCGTGTGTTTGTCTCAGCGTCAGCTCCTGGACGGCCCGTGTGTGTGTCTGAGTGTCAGCTCCTGGGTGGTCCGCGTGTGTGTCTCAGTGTCAGCGCCCGTGCGGTCCGTGTGTGTGTCTCAGTGTCAGCTCCTCGACGGTCCGTGTGTGTGTCTCAGTGTCAGCTCCTGGACGGTCCGTGCCTGTGTCTCAGTGTCAGCTCCTGTACGTTCCATGTGTATGTCTCAGTGTCAGCTCCTGTACGGTCCGTGTGTGTGTCTCAGTGTCAGCTCATGTACAGTTCATGTTGTGTCTCCGTGTCAGCTCCTATACTTTCTGTGTGTGTCTCAGTGTCAGCTCCTCGACGGTCCGTGTGTGTGTCTCAGTGTCAGCTCCTGTACGTTCCATGTGTATGTCTCAGTGTCAACTCCTGTACAGTCCGTGCCTGTGTCTCAGTGTCAGCTCCTGTACGGTCCATGTGTGTGTTTCTGTGTCAGCTCCTGTACGGTCCGTGTGTGTGTCTCATTGTCAGCACCTGGACCGTCCATGTGTGTGCCTCAGCATCAGTTCCTTTACAGTCCATGTGTGTGTCTCAGAGTCAGTTCCTGTACGGTCCATGTGTGTGTCACAGTGTCAGCTCCTGTACGCTCCGCGTGTGATTCTCAGTGTCAGCTCCTGAACGGTCCATTTGTGCGCCTCAGTGTCAGCTCCTGTACGGTCCGTGAGTGTGTCTCTGTGTCAGCGAGTGTACGGTCCGTGTGTGTGTCTCAGTGTCAGCGCCTGTACGGTCCATGTGAGTGTCTCAGTGTCAGCTCCGGGACGGTCCGTGCGTGTGTCTCAGTGTCAGCGCCTGTACTGTTCGTTTGTGTGTCTCATTGTCAGCTACTGGACGGTCTGTGTGCGTGTCTCAGTTTCAGATCCTGTATGGTCCGTCTGTGTGTCTCAGTGTCAGCTCCTGTACGGTCTGTTTGTGTGTCTCATTGTCAGCTCCTGTACAGTCTGTGTGTGTGTCTCAGTGTCATCTCCTGTACCATCCATGTGTGTCTCATTGTCAGCTCCTGTACGATCCGTGTGTGTCTCAGTGTCAGCTCCTGTAAAGTATGTGTGTGTGTCTCAGTGTCTGCTCCTGTACAATCCGTGTGTGTCTCAGTGTCAGCTCCTGTACGGTCCGTGTGTGTGTCTCAGTGTCAGCTCATGTACAGTTCATGTTGTGTCTCCGTGTCAGCTCCTATACTTTCTGTGTGTGTCTCAGTGTCAGCTCCTGGATGATCCGCGTGTGTGTCTCAGTGTCAGCGCCTGTGCGGTCCGTGTGTGTGTCTCCGTGTCAGCTCCTGTACGGTCCGTGTGTGTGTCTTTGTGTCAGCTCCTGGATGATCCGCATGTGTGTCTGAGTGTCAGCGCCTGTGCGGTCTGTGTGTGTATCTCAGTGTCAGCTCCTGTACGGTCCGTGTGTGTGTCTCAGTGTCAGCTCCTGGACGGTCCGTGTGTGTGTCTCAGTGTCAGCTCCTGGGTGGTCCGCGTGTGTGTCTCAGTGTCAGCGCCTGTGCGGTCCGTGTGTGTGTCTCCGTGTCAGCTCCTGTACGGTCCGTGTGTGTGTCTTTGTGTCAGCTCCTGGATGATCCGCATGTGTGTCTGAGTGTCAGCGCCTGTGCGGTCTGTGTGTGTATCTCCGTGTCAGCTCCTGTACGGTCCGTGTGTGTGTCTCAGTGTCAGCTCCTGGACGGTCCGTGTGTGTGTCTCAGTGTCAGCTCCTGGGTGGTCCGTGTGTGTGTCTCAGTGTCAGCACATGTACGGTCCGTGTTGTGTCTCAGTGTCAACTCCTGTACTGTCCGTGTGTGTGTGTCTCAGTGTCAGCTCCTGTACGGTCCGTGTGTGTGTCTCAGTGTCAGCTCCTGGACGATCCGCGTGTGTGTCTCAGTATCAGCTCCTGGACGGTCTGTGTGTGTGTACTCAGTGTCAGCTCCTGTACAGTCTGTGTGTGTGTCTCATTGTCAGCTCCTGTACAGAGTGTGTGTGTGTCTCAATGTCAGCTCCTGTACCGTCCATGTGTGTCTCAGTGTCAGCTCCTGTACGATCCGTGTGTGTCTCAGTGTCAGCTCCTGTACAGTCTGTGTGTGTGTCTCCGTGTCAGCTCCTGTACGGTCCATGTGTGTCTCAGTGTCAGCTCCTGTACGATCCGTTTGTGTCTCAGTGTCAGCTCCTGTACAGTCTGTGCGTGTGTCTCAGTGTCAGCTCCTGTACAGTCCGTGTGTGTGTGTCTCAGTATCAGCTCCTGTACGGTCTATATGTATGTCTCATTGTCAGCTCCTGTTCAGTCCGTGTCTGTGTCTCAGTGTCAGCTCCTGTATGGTCCGTGTGGCTGTGTCTCAGTGTCAGCTCCTGTACGGTCTATGTGTGTGTCTCAGTGTCAGCTCCTGTACTTTCCGCGTGTGTGCCTCAGTGTCAGCTCCTGTACGGTCCGCGTGTGTCTCTCAGTGTCAGCTCCTGTACAGTCCGTGTGTGTGTCTGTGACAGCTCCTGGATGGTCCATGTGTGTGTCTCAGTGTCAGCTCCTGTACATTCCGTGCCTGTGTCTCAGTGTCAGCTCCTGTACGGTCCGTGTGTGTGTCTCAGTGTCAGCTCCTGTACGGTCTGTGTGTGTGTACTCAGTGTCAGCTCCTGTACGGTCTGTGTGTGTGTCTCAGTGTCAGCTCCTGCACAGTCCAAGTGTTCTCAGTGTCAGCTCCTGAACAGTCTGTGTGTGTGTCTCCGTATCAGCTCCTGTATGGTCCATGTGTGTCTCAGTGTCAGCTCCTGTACGGTCCGTGTGTGTGTCTCAGTGCCAGCACCTCGACGGTCCGTGTGTGTGTCTCAGTGTCAGCTCCTCGACAGTCCGTGTGTGTCTCAGTGTCAGCTCCTGTACGGTCCGTGTGTGTCTCAGTGTCAGCTCCTGTACGGTCCGTGTGTGTGTCGCAGTGTCAGCTCATGTACAGTTCATGTTGTGTCTCAGTGTCAGCTCCTATACTTTCTGTGTGTGTCTCAGTGTCAGCTCCTGGATGATCCGCGTGTGTGTCTCAGTGTCAGCGCCTGTGCGGTCCGTGTGTGTGTCTCAGTGTCAGCTCCTGTACGGTCCGTGTGTGTGTCTTTGTGTCAGCTCCTGGATGATCCGCGTGTGTGTCTCAGTGTCAGCCCCTGTGCGGTCCGTGTGTGTGTCTCAGTGTCAGCTCCTGTACGGTCCGTGTGTGTGTCTCAGTGTCAGCTCCTGGACGGTCCGTGTGTGTGTCTCAGTGTCAGCTCCTGGGTGGTCCGCGTGTGTGTCTCAGTGTCAGCGCCCGTGCGATCCGTGTGTGTGTCTCATTGTCAGCTCCTGTACGGTCCGTGCCTGTGTCTCAGTGTCAGCTCCTGGACGGTCCGTGTGTGTGTCTCAGTGTCAGCACATGTACGGTCCGTGTTGTGTCTCAGTGTCAACTCCTGTACTGTCCGTGTGTGTGTGTCTCAGTGTCAGCTCCTGTACGGTCCGTGTGTGTGTCTCAGTGTCAGCTCCTGGACGGTCCACGTGTGTGTCTCAGTGTCAGCTCCTGGACGGTCCATGTGTTTGTCTCTTTGTCACCGCCTGTACGGTCTGTGTGTGTGTCTCAGTGTCAGCGCCTGTACGGTTCGTGTGTGTGTCTCAGTGTCAGCTCCTGGACCGTCTGTGTGTGTGTCTCAGTTTCAGCTCCTGTATGGTCCATGTGTGTGTCTCAGTGTCAGCTCCTGTACAGTCCTTGTGTGTGTCACAGTGTCAGCTCCTGTACAGTCCATGTGTGTGTCTCAGTGTCAACTCCTGTACTGTCCGTGTGTGTCTCAGTGTCAGCTCCTGTACAGTCCGTGTGTGTCTCAGTGTCAGCTCCTGTACAATCCATGTGTGTGTCTCAGTGTCAGCTCCTGTACGGTCTGTGTGTGTGTACTCAGTGTCAGCTCCTGTACTGTCCATGTGTATGTCTCAGTGTCAGCTCCTGTACTGTCCATGTGTATGTCTCAGTGTCAGCTCCTGTACTGTCCGTGTGTGTCTCAGTGTCAGCTCCTGTACAGTCCGTGTGTGTGTCTCAGTGTCAGCTCCTGTAAAGTATGTGTGTGTGTCTCAGTGTCCGCTCCTGTACAATCCGTGTGTTGGTCTCAGTGTCAGCTCCTGTACGGTCCGTGTGTGTGTCTCAGTGTCAGCTCATGTACAGTTCATGTTGTGTCTCAGTGTCAGCTCCTATACTTTCTGTGTGTGTCTCAGTGTCAGCTCCTGGATGATCCGCGTGTGTGTCTCAGTGTCAGCGCCTGTGCAGTCCGTGTGTGTGTCTCAGTGTCAGCTCCTGTAAGGTCCGTGTGTTTGTCTCAGCGTCAGCTCCTGGACGGTCCGTGTGTGTGTCTCAGTGTCAGCACATGTACGGTCCGAGTGTGTGTCTCAGTGTCAACTCCTGTACTGTCCGTGTGTGTGTGTCTCAGTGTCAGCTCCTGTACGGTCCGTGTGTGTGTCTCATTGTCAGCTCCTGTACTTTCCGTGTGTGTGTCTCAGTGTCAGCTCCTGGACGGTCCATGTGTTTGTCTCTTTGTCACCGCCTGTACGGTCTGTGTGTGTGTCTCAGTGTCAGCGCCTGTACGGTTCGTGTGTGTGTCTCAGTGTCAGCTGCTGGACCGTCTGTGTGCGTGTCTCAGTTTCAGCTCCTGTATGGTCCGTGTGTGTGTCTCAGTGTCAGCTCCTGTGCTGTCCGTGTGTGTCTCAGTCCCAGCTCCTGTACAGTCCGTGTGTATGTCTCAGTGTCAACTCCTACACTGTCCGTGTGTTTCTCAGTGTCAGCTCCTGTACAGTCCGTCTGTGTCTCAGTGTCAGCTCCTGTACAGTCCGTGTGTGTGTCTCAGTGTCAGCTCCTGTACGGTCTGTGTGTGTGTACTCAGTGTCAGCTCCTGTACTGTCCATGTGTATGTCTCAGTGTCAGCTCCTGCACTGTCCGTGTGTGTCTCAGTGTCAGCTCCTGTACAGTCCATGTGTGTGTCTCAGTGTCAGCTCCTGTACGGTCTGTGTGTGTTTACTCAGTGTCAGCTCCTGTACAGTCTGTGTGTGTGTCTCATTGTCAGCTCCTGTACAGAGTGTGTGTGTGTCTCAATGTCAGCTCCTGTACCGTCAATGTGTGTCTCAGTGTCAGCTCCTGTACGATCCGTGTGTGTCTCAGTGTCAGCTCCTGTACAGTCTGTGTGTGTGTCTCCGTGTCAGCTCCTGTACGGTCCGTGTGTGTCTCAGTGTCAGCTCCTGTACGATCCGTTTGTGTCTCAGTGTCAGCTCCTGTACAGTCTGTGCGTGTGTCTCAGTGTCAGCTCCTGTACAGTCTGTGCATGTGTCTCAGTGTCAGCTCCTGTACAGTCCGTGTGTGTGTGTCTCAGTGTCAGCTCCTGTACGGTCTGTATGTATGTCTCATTGTCAGCTCCTGTTCAGTCCGTGTCTGTGTCTCAGTGTCAGCTCCTGTACGGTCCGTGTGGCTGTGTCTCAGTGTCAGCTCCTGTACGGTCTATGTGTGTGTCACAGTGTCAGCTCCTGTACTTTCCGTGTGTGTGTCTCAGTGTCAGCTCCTGTACGGTCCGTGTGTGTGTCTTAGTGTAAGCTCCTGTACAGTCCGTGTGTGTGTCTGTGACAGCTCCTGGATGGTCCATGTGTGTGTCTCAGTGTCAGCTCCTGTATATTCCGTGCCTGTGTCTCAGTTTCAGCTCCTGTACAGTCCGTGTGTGTGTCTCAGTGTCAGCTCCTGTACGGTCTGTGTGTGTGTACTCAGTGTCAGCTTCTGTACAGTCTGTGTGTGTGTCGCATTGTCAGCTCCTATACAGAGTGTGTGTGTGTCTCAGTGTCAGCTCCTGTACCGTCCATGTGTTCTCAGTGTCAGCTCCCTAACAGTCTGTGTGTGTGTCTCCGTATCAGATCCTGTATGGTCCATGTGTGTCTCAGTGTCAGCTCCTGTACGGTCTGTGTGTGTGTACTCAGTGTCAGCTCCTGTACAGCCTGTGTGTGTGTCTCAGTGTCAGCTCCTCTACGGTCTGTGTGTGTGTCTCATTGTCAGCTCCTGTACAGTCTGTGTGTGTGTCTCAGTGTCATCTCCTGTACCGTCCATGTGTGTGTCATTGTCAGCTCCTGTACGATCGGTGTGTGTCTCAGTGTCAGCTCCTGTAAAGTATGTGTGTGTGTCTCAGTGTCCGCTCCTGTACAATCCGTGTGTGTCTCAGTGTCAGCTCCTGTACGGTCCGTGTGTGTGTCTCAGTGTCAGCTCCTGTACGGTCCGTGTGTGTGTCGCAGTGTCAGCTCATGTACAGTTCATGTTGTGTCTCCGTGTCAGCTCCTATACTTTCTGTGTGTGTCTCCGTGTCAGCTCCTGTACGGTCCGTGTGTGTGTCTTTGTGTCAGCTCCTGGATGATCCGCGTGTGTGTCTCAGTGTCAGCGCCTGTGCGGTCCGTGTGTGTGTCTCAGTGTCAGCTCCTGGATGGTCCGTGTGTGTGTCTCAGTGTCAGCTCCTGGGTGGTCCGCGTGTGTATCTCAGTGTCAGCGCCCGTGCGGTCCGTGTGTGTGTCTCAGTGTCAGCTCCTGTACGGTCCGTGCCTGTGTCTCAGTGTCAGCTCCTGGACGGTCCGCGTGTGTGTCTCAGTGTCAGCTCCTGGACGGTCCATGTGTTTGTCTCTTTGTCACCGCCTGTACGGTCTGTGTGTGTGTCTCAGTGTCAGCGCCTGTACGGTTCGTGTGTGTGTCTCAGTGTCAGCTCCTGGACCGTCTGTGTGCGTGTCTCAGTTTCAGCTCCTGTATGGTCCGTGTGTGTGTCTCAGTGTCAGCTCCTGTACAGTCCTTGTGTGTGTCACAGTGTCAGCTCCTGTACAGTCCATGTGTGTGTCTCAGTGTCAACTCCTGTACTGTCCGTGTGTGTCTCAGTGTCAGCTCCTTTACAGTCCGTGTGTGTCTCAGTGTCAGCTCCTGTACAGTCCATGTGTGTGTCTCAGTGTCAGCTCCTGTACGGTCTGTGTGTGTGTACTCAGTGTCAGCTCCTGTACTGTCCATGTGTATGTCTCAGTGTCAGCTCCTGTACTGTCCGTGTGTGTCTCAGTGTCAGCTCCTGTACAGTCCGTGTGTGTGTCTCAGTGTCAGCTCCTGTACGGTCTGTGTGTGTGTACTCAGTGTCAGCTCCTGTACAGTCTGTGTGTGTGTCTCATTGTCAGCTCCTGTAGAGAGTATGTGTGTGTCTCAATGTCAGCTCCTATACCGTCCATGTGTGTCTCAGTGTCAGCTCCTGTACGATCCGTGTGTGTCTCAGTGTCAGCTCCTGTACAGTCTGTGTGTGTGTCTCCGTGTCAGCTCCTGTACGGTCCATGTGTGTCTCAGTGTCAGCTCCTGTACGATCCGTTTGTGTCTCAGTGTCAGCTCCTGTACAGTCTGTGCGTTTGTCTCAGTGTCAGCTCCTGTACAGTCCGTGTGTGTGTGTCTCAGTGTCAGCTCCTGTACGGTCTGTATGTATGTCTCATTGTCAGCTCCTTTTCAGTCCGTGTCTGTGTCTCAGTGTCAGCTCCTGTACGGTCTGTGTGTGTGTCTCAGTGTCAGCTCCTGTACTTTCCGTGTGTGTGTCTCAGTGTCAGCTCCTCTACGGTCCGCGTGTGTGTCTCAGTGTCAGCTCCTGTACGGTCCGAGTGTGTGTCTCAGTGTAAGCTCCTGTACAGTCCGTGTGTGTGTCTGTGTCAGCTCCTGGATGGTCCGTGTGTGTGTCTCAGTGTCAGCTCCTGTACAGTCCATGCCTGTGTCTCAGTGTCAGCTCCTGTAAGGTCCGTGTGTGTGTCTCAGTGTCAGCTCCTGTACGGTCTGTGTGTGTGTACTCAGTGTCAGCTCCTGTACGGTCTGTGTGTGTGTCTCAGTGTCAGCTCCTGCACAGTCCAAGTGTTCTCAGTGTCAGCTCCTGAACAGTCTGTGTGTGTGTCTCCGTATCAGCTCCTGTATGGTCCATGTGTGTCTCAGTGTCAGCTCCTGTACGGTCCGTGTGTGTGTCTCAGTGCCAGCACCTCGACGGTCCGTGTGTGTGTCTCAGTGTCAGCTCCTCGACAGTCCGTGTGTGTCTCAGTGTCAGCTCCTGTACGGTCCGTGTGTGTCTCAGTGTCAGCTCCTGTACGGTCCGTGTGTGTGTCTCAGTGTCAGCTCCTGTACGGTCCGTGTGTGTGTCGCAGTGTCAGCTCATGTACAGTTCATGTTGTGTCTCAGTGTCAGCTCCTATACTTTCTGTGTGTGTCTCAGTGTCAGCTCCTGGATGATCCGCGTGTGTGTCTCAGTGTCAGCGCCTGTGCGGTCCGTGTGTGTGTCTCAGTGTCAGCTCCTGTACGGTCCGTGTGTGTGTCTTTGTGTCAGCTCCTGGATGATCCGCGTGTGTGTCTCAGTGTCAGCCCCTGTGCGGTCCGTGTGTGTGTCTCAGTGTCAGCTCCTGTACGGTCCGTGTGTGTGTCTCAGTGTCAGCTCCTGGACGGTCCGTGTGTGTGTCTCAGTGTCAGCTCCTGGGTGGTCCGCGTGTGTGTCTCAGTGTCAGCGCCCGTGCGATCCGTGTGTGTGTCTCATTGTCAGCTCCTGTACGGTCCGTGCCTGTGTCTCAGTGTCAGCTCCTGGACGGTCCGTGTGTGTGTCTCAGTGTCAGCACATATACGGTCCGTGTTGTGTCTCAGTGTCAACTCCTGTACTGTCCGTGTGTGTGTGTCTCAGTGTCAGCTCCTGTACGGTCCGTGTGTGTGTCTCAGTGTCAGCTCCTGGACGGTCCACGTGTGTGTCTCAGTGTCAGCTCCTGGACGGTCCATGTGTTTGTCTCTTTGTCACCGCCTGTACGGTCTGTGTGTGTGTCTCAGTGTCAGCGCCTGTACGGTTCGTGTGTGTGTCTCAGTGTCAGCTCCTGGACCGTCTGTGTGCGTGTCTCAGTTTCAGCTCCTGTATGGTCCGTGTGTGTGTCTCAGTGTCAGCTCCTGTACAGTCCTTGTGTGTGTCACAGTGTCAGCTCCTGTACAGTCCATGTGTGTGTCTCAGTGTCAACTCCTGTACTGTCCGTGTGTGTCTCAGTGTCAGCTCCTGTACAGTCCGTGTGTGTCTCAGTGTCAGCTCCTGTACAATCCATGTGTGTGTCTCAGTGTCAGCTCCTGTACGGTCTGTGTGTGTGTACTCAGTGTCAGCTCCTGTACTGTCCATGTGTATGTCTCAGTGTCAGCTCCTGTACTGTCCATGTGTATGTCTCAGTGTCAGCTCCTGTACTGTCCGTGTGTGTCTCAGTGTCAGCTCCTGTACAGTCCGTGTGTGTGTCTCAGTGTCAGCTCCTGTAAAGTATGTGTGTGTGTCTCAGTGTCCGCTCCTGTACAATCCGTGTGTTGGTCTCAGTGTCAGCTCCTGTACGGTCCGTGTGTGTGTCTCAGTGTCAGCTCATGTACAGTTCATGTTGTGTCTCAGTGTCAGCTCCTATACTTTCTGTGTGTGTCTCAGTGTCAGCTCCTGGATGATCCGCGTGTGTGTCTCAGTGTCAGCGCCTGTGCAGTCCGTGTGTGTGTCTCAGTGTCAGCTCCTGTAAGGTCCGTGTGTTTGTCTCAGCGTCAGCTCCTGGACGGTCCGTGTGTGTGTCTCAGTGTCAGCACATGTACGGTCCGAGTGTGTGTCTCAGTGTCAACTCCTGTACTGTCCGTGTGTGTGTGTCTCAGTGTCAGCTCCTGTACGGTCCGTGTGTGTGTCTCATTGTCAGCTCCTGTACTTTCCGTGTGTGTGTCTCAGTGTCAGCTCCTGGACGGTCCATGTGTTTGTCTCTTTGTCACCGCCTGTACGGTCTGTGTGTGTGTCTCAGTGTCAGCGCCTGTACGGTTCGTGTGTGTGTCTCAGTGTCAGCTGCTGGACCGTCTGTGTGCGTGTCTCAGTTTCAGCTCCTGTATGGTCCGTGTGTGTGTCTCAGTGTCAGCTCCTGTGCTGTCCGTGTGTGTCTCAGTCCCAGCTCCTGTACAGTCCGTGTGTATGTCTCAGTGTCAACTCCTGCACTGTCCGTGTGTTTCTCAGTGTCAGCTCCTGTACAGTCCGTCTGTGTCTCAGTGTCAGCTCCTGTACAGTCCGTGTGTGTGTCTCAGTGTCAGCTCCTGTACGGTCTGTGTGTGTGTACTCAGTGTCAGCTCCTGTACTGTCCATGTGTATGTCTCAGTGTCAGCTCCTGCACTGTCCGTGTGTGTCTCAGTGTCAGCTCCTGTACAGTCCATGTGTGTGTCTCAGTGTCAGCTCCTGTACGGTCTGTGTGTGTTTACTCAGTGTCAGCTCCTGTACAGTCTGTGTGTGTGTCTCATTGTCAGCTCCTGTACAGAGTGTGTGTGTGTCTCAATGTCAGCTCCTGTACCGTCAATGTGTGTCTCAGTGTCAGCTCCTGTACGATCCGTGTGTGTCTCAGTGTCAGCTCCTGTACAGTCTGTGTGTGTGTCTCCGTGTCAGCTCCTGTACGGTCCATGTGTGTCTCAGTGTCAGCTCCTGTACGATCCGTTTGTGTCTCAGTGTCAGCTCCTGTACAGTCTGTGCGTGTGTCTCAGTGTCAGCTCCTGTACAGTCTGTGCATGTGTCTCAGTGTCAGCTCCTGTACAGTCCGTGTGTGTGTGTCTCAGTGTCAGCTCCTGTACGGTCTGTATGTATGTCTCATTGTCAGCTCCTGTTCAGTCCGTGTCTGTGTCTCAGTGTCAGCTCCTGTACGGTCCGTGTGGCTGTGTCTCAGTGTCAGCTCCTGTACGGTCTATGTGTGTGTCACAGTGTCAGCTCCTGTACTTTCCGTGTGTGTGTCTCAGTGTCAGCTCCTGTACAGTCCGTGTGTGTGTCTTAGTGTAAGCTCCTGTACAGTCCGTGTGTGTGTCTGTGACAGCTCCTGGATGGTCCATGTGTGTGTCTCAGTGTCAGCTCCTGTATATTCCGTGCCTGTGTCTCAGTTTCAGCTCCTGTACGGTCCGTGTGTGTGTCTCAGTGTCAGCTCCTGTACGGTCTGTGTGTGTGTACTCAGTGTCAGCTTCTGTACAGTCTGTGTGTGTGTCGCATTGTCAGCTCCTATACAGAGTGTGTGTGTGTCTCAGTGTCAGCTCCTGTACCGTCCATGTGTTCTCAGTGTCAGCTCCCTAACAGTCTGTGTGTGTGTCTCCGTATCAGATCCTGTATGGTCCATGTGTGTCTCAGTGTCAGCTCCTGTACGGTCTGTGTGTGTGTACTCAGTGTCAGCTCCTGTACAGCCTGTGTGTGTGTCTCAGTGTCAGCTCCTCTACGGTCTGTGTGTGTGTCTCATTGTCAGCTCCTGTACAGTCTGTGTGTGTGTCTCAGTGTCATCTCCTGTACCGTCCATGTGTGTGTCATTGTCAGCTCCTGTACGATCGGTGTGTGTCTCAGTGTCAGCTCCTGTAAAGTATGTGTGTGTGTCTCAGTGTCCGCTCCTGTACAATCCGTGTGTGTCTCAGTGTCAGCTCCTGTACGGTCCGTGTGTGTGTCTCAGTGTCAGCTCCTGTACGGTCCGTGTGTGTGTCGCAGTGTCAGCTCATGTACAGTTCATGTTGTGTCTCCGTGTCAGCTCCTATACTTTCTGTGTGTGTCTCCGTGTCAGCTCCTGTACGGTCCGTGTGTGTGTCTTTGTGTCAGCTCCTGGATGATCCGCGTGTGTGTCTCAGTGTCAGCGCCTGTGCGGTCCGTGTGTGTGTCTCAGTGTCAGCTCCTGGATGGTCCGTGTGTGTGTCTCAGTGTCAGCTCCTGGGTGGTCCGCGTGTGTATCTCAGTGTCAGCGCCCGTGCGGTCCGTGTGTGTGTCTCAGTGTCAGCTCCTGTACGGTCCGTGCCTGTGTCTCAGTGTCAGCTCCTGGACGGTCCGCGTGTGTGTCTCAGTGTCAGCTCCTGGACGGTCCATGTGTTTGTCTCTTTGTCACCGCCTGTACGGTCTGTGTGTGTGTCTCAGTGTCAGCGCCTGTACGGTTCGTGTGTGTGTCTCAGTGTCAGCTCCTGGACCGTCTGTGTGCGTGTCTCAGTTTCAGCTCCTGTATGGTCCGTGTGTGTGTCTCAGTGTCAGCTCCTGTACAGTCCTTGTGTGTGTCACAGTGTCAGCTCCTGTACAGTCCATGTGTGTGTCTCAGTGTCAACTCCTGTACTGTCCGTGTGTGTCTCAGTGTCAGCTCCTTTACAGTCCGTGTGTGTCTCAGTGTCAGCTCCTGTACAGTCCATGTGTGTGTCTCAGTGTCAGCTCCTGTACGGTCTGTGTGTGTGTACTCAGTGTCAGCTCCTGTACTGTCCATGTGTATGTCTCAGTGTCAGCTCCTGTACTGTCCGTGTGTGTCTCAGTGTCAGCTCCTGTACAGTCCGTGTGTGTGTCTCAGTGTCAGCTCCTGTACGGTCTGTGTGTGTGTACTCAGTGTCAGCTCCTGTACAGTCTGTGTGTGTGTCTCATTGTCAGCTCCTGTAGAGAGTATGTGTGTGTCTCAATGTCAGCTCCTGTACCGTCCATGTGTGTCTCAGTGTCAGCTCCTGTACGATCCGTGTGTGTCTCAGTGTCAGCTCCTGTACAGTCTGTGTGTGTGTCTCCGTGTCAGCTCCTGTACGGTCCATGTGTGTCTCAGTGTCAGCTCCTGTACGATCCGTTTGTGTCTCAGTGTCAGCTCCTGTACAGTCTGTGCGTTTGTCTCAGTGTCAGCTCCTGTACAGTCCGTGTGTGTGTGTCTCAGTGTCAGCTCCTGTACGGTCTGTATGTATGTCTCATTGTCAGCTCCTTTTCAGTCCGTGTCTGTGTCTCAGTGTCAGCTCCTGTACGGTCTGTGTGTGTGTCTCAGTGTCAGCTCCTGTACTTTCCGTGTGTGTGTCTCAGTGTCAGCTCCTCTACGGTCCGCGTGTGTGTCTCAGTGTCAGCTCCTGTACGGTCCGAGTGTGTGTCTCAGTGTAAGCTCCTGTACAGTCCGTGTGTGTGTCTGTGTCAGCTCCTGGATGGTCCGTGTGTGTGTCTCAGTGTCAGCTCCTGTACAGTCCATGCCTGTGTCTCAGTGTCAGCTCCTGTAAGGTCCGTGTGTGTGTCTCAGTGTCAGCTCCTGTACGGTCTGTGTGTGTGTACTCAGTGTCAGCTCCTGTACAGTCTGTGTGTGTGTCTCCGTGTCAGCTCCTGTAAGGTCCATTTCTGTGTCTCAGTGTCAGCTCATGTACGGTCCGTGTGTGTGTCTCAGTGTCAGCTCCTGTACAGTCCGTGTGTGTGTCTCAGTGTCAGCTCCTGTACAGTCCGTGTGTGTGTCTCAGTGGCAGCTACTGGACGGTCCGTGTGTGTGTCTCAGTGTCAGCTCATGTACAGCCCATGCCTGTGTCTCAGTGTCAGCTCCTGTAATGTCCGGGTGTGTGTCTCAGTGTCAGCTCCTCTACGGTCCATGTGTGTGTCTCAGTGTCAGCTCCTGCACGGTCCGCGTGTGTGTCTCAGTGTCAGCGCCTGTACGCTCCGCGTGTGAGTCTCAGTGTCAGCTCCTGGACGGTCCATTTGTGTGCCTCAGTGTCAGCTCCTGTACGGTCCGTGTGTGTGTCTCTGTGTCAGCGAGTGTATGGTCCGTGTGTGTGTCTCAGTGTCAGTGCCTGTACGGTCCATGTTTGTGTCTCAGTGTCAGCTCCTGGACGGTCCGTGCGTGTGTCTCAGTGTCAGCGCCTGTATTGTGCGTGTGTGTCTCAGTGTCAGCTCCTGTACAGTCCGTGTGTGTGTCTCAGTGTCAGCTCCTGTACGGTCTGTGTGTGTGTACTCAGTGTCAGCTCCTGTACAGTCCGTGTGTTTCTCAGTGTCAGCTCCTCTACGGTCTGTGTGTGTGTCTCATTATCAGCTCCTGTACAGTCTGTGTGTGTGTCTCAGTGTCAGCTCCTGTACGATCCGTGTGTGTCTCAGTGTCAGCTCCTGTAAAGTATGTATGTTTGTCTCATGTCAGCTCCTGTACGGTCAATGTGTGTCTCAGTGTCAGCTCCTGTACAATTCGTGTGTGTCTCAGTGTCAGCTCCTGTACGGTCTGTGTGTGTGTACTCAGTGTCAGCTCCTGTACAGTCTGTGTGTGTGTCTCATTGTCAGCTCCTGTAGAGAGTATGTGTGTGTCTCAATGTCAGCTCCTGTACCGTCCATGTGTGTCTCAGTGTCAGCTCCTGTACGATCCGTGTGTGTCTCAGTGTCAGCTCCTGTACAGTCTGTGTGTGTGTCTCCGTGTCAGCTCCTGTACGGTCCATGTGTGTCTCAGTGTCAGCTCCTGTACGATCCGTTTGTGTCTCAGTGTCAGCTCCTGTACAGTCTGTGCGTTTGTCTCAGTGTCAGCTCCTGTACAGTCCGTGTGTGTGTGTCTCAGTGTCAGCTCCTGTACGGTCTGTATGTATGTCTCATTGTCAGCTCCTTTTCAGTCCGTGTCTGTGTCTCAGTGTCAGCTCCTGTACGGTCTGTGTGTGTGTCTCAGTGTCAGCTCCTGTACTTTCCGTGTGTGTGTCTCAGTGTCAGCTCCTCTACGGTCCGCGTGTGTGTCTCAGTGTCAGCTCCTGTACGGTCCGAGTGTGTGTCTCAGTGTAAGCTCCTGTACAGTCCGTGTGTGTGTCTGTGTCAGCTCCTGGATGGTCCGTGTGTGTGTCTCAGTGTCAGCTCCTGTACAGTCCATGCCTGTGTCTCAGTGTCAGCTCCTGTAAGGTCCGTGTGTGTGTCTCAGTGTCAGCTCCTGTACGGTCTGTGTGTGTGTACTCAGTGTCAGCTCCTGTACAGTCTGTGTGTGTGTCTCCGTGTCAGCTCCTGTAAGGTCCATTTCTGTGTCTCAGTGTCAGCTCATGTACGGTCCGTGTGTGTGTCTCAGTGTCAGCTCCTGTACAGTCCGTGTGTGTGTCTCAGTGTCAGCTCCTGTACAGTCCGTGTGTGTGTCTCAGTGGCAGCTACTGGACGGTCCGTGTGTGTGTCTCAGTGTCAGCTCATGTACAGCCCATGCCTGTGTCTCAGTGTCAGCTCCTGTAATGTCCGGGTGTGTGTCTCAGTGTCAGCTCCTCTACGGTCCATGTGTGTGTCTCAGTGTCAGCTCCTGCACGGTCCGCGTGTGTGTCTCAGTGTCAGCGCCTGTACGCTCCGCGTGTGAGTCTCAGTGTCAGCTCCTGGACGGTCCATTTGTGTGCCTCAGTGTCAGCTCCTGTACGGTCCGTGTGTGTGTCTCTGTGTCAGCGAGTGTATGGTCCGTGTGTGTGTCTCAGTGTCAGTGCCTGTACGGTCCATGTTTGTGTCTCAGTGTCAGCTCCTGGACGGTCCGTGCGTGTGTCTCAGTGTCAGCGCCTGTACGGTTCGTGTGTGTGTCTCAGTGTCAGCTCCTGGACGGTCTGTGTGTGTGTCTCAGTGTCAGCTCCTGTATTGTGCGTGTGTGTCTCAGTGTCAGCTCCTGTACAGTCCGTGTGTGTGTCTCAGTGTCAGCTCCTGTACGGTCTGTGTGTGTGTACTCAGTGTCAGCTCCTGTACAGTCCGTGTGTTTCTCAGTGTCAGCTCCTCTACGGTCTGTGTGTGTGTCTCATTATCAGCTCCTGTACAGTCTGTGTGTGTGTCTCAGTGTCAGCTCCTGTACGATCCGTGTGTGTCTCAGTGTCAGCTCCTGTAAAGTATGTATGTTTGTCTCATGTCAGCTCCTGTACGGTCAATGTGTGTCTCAGTGTCAGCTCCTGTACAATTCGTGTGTGTCTCAGTGTCAGCTCCTGTACGGTCCATGTGTATGTCTCAGTGTCAGCTCCTGTACAGTCCGTGCCTGTGTCTCAGTGTCAGCTCCTGTACGGTCCTTGTGTATGTCTCAGTGTCAACTCCTGTACAGTCCGTGCCTGTGTCTCAGTGTCAGCTCCTGTACGGTCCGTGTGTTTGTCTCAGTGTCAGCACCTGGACCGTCCATGTGTGTGTCTCAGTGTCAGCTCCTGTACAGTCCGTGTCTTTGTCTCAGTGTCTGCTCCTGTACGGTCCATGTGTGTGTCTCAGAGTCAGCTCCTGTACAGTCCGTGGGTGTTTCTCAGTGTCAGCTCCTGTACGGTCCGTGTGTGTGTCTCAGTGTCAGCTCCTGTATGGTCCGTGTGTGTGTCTCGGTGTCAGCTCCTGTACAGTCCGTGTGTGTGTCTCAGTGTCAGCTCCTGGACGGTCCACGTGTGTGTCTCAGTGTCAGCACCTGTACGCTCCACGTGTGAGTCTCAGTGTCAGCTCCTGGACGGTCCATTTGTGCGCCTCAGTGTCAGCTCCTTTACGGTCCTTGTGTGTGTCTCTGTGTCAGCGAGTGTACGGTCCGTGTGTGTGTGTCTCAGTGTCAGCGCATGTACGGTCCGTGTGTGTGTCTCAGTGTCAACTCCTGGACGGTCCGTGCGTGTGTCTCAGTGTCAGCGCCTGTACTGTTCGTGTGTGTGTTTCAGTGTCAGCTCCTGGACGGTCTGTGTGCGTGTCTCAGTTTCAGCTCCTGTATGGTCTATGTGTGTGGCTCAGTGTCAGCTCCTGTACAGTCCTTGTGTGTGTCACAGTGTCAGCTCCTGTACTGTCCATGTGTGTGTCTCAGTGTCAGCTCCTGTACAGTCCGTGTATGTGTCTCAGTGTCAGCTCCTGTACGGTCCGTGTGTGTGTCTCAGTGTCAGCTCCTGTACTGTCCGTGTGTGTCACAGTGTCAGCTCCTGTACGATCCGTGTGTGTCTCAGTGTCAGCTCCTGTAAAGTATGTGTGTGTGTCTCAGTGTCAGCTCCTGTACGGTCCATGTGTGTCTCAGTGTCAGCTCCTGTACAATCCGTGTGTGTCTCAGTGTCAGCTCCTGTACGGTCCATGTGTGTGTCTCAGTGTCAGCTCCTGTACAGTCCGTGCCTGTGTCTCAGTGTCAGCTCCTGTACGGTCCATGTGTATGTATCAGTGTCAGATCCTGTACAGTCCGTGCCTGTGTCTCAGTGTCAGCTCCTGTACGGTCCGTGTGTGTGTCTCAGTGTCAGCACCTGGACCGTCCATGTGTGTTTCTCAGTGTCAGCTCCTGTACGGTCTGTGTGTGTGTATTCAGTGTCAGCTCCTGTACAGTCTGTGTGTGTGTCTCAGTGTCAGCTCCTGTACAGTCTGTGTGTGTTTCTCATTGTCAGCTCCTTTACAGTCTGTGTGTGTGTCTCACTGCCATCTCCTGTACCATCCATGTGTGTCTCAGTGTCAGCTCCTGTACGATCCGTGTGTGTCTCAGTGTCAGCTCCTGTACAGTCTGTGTGTGTCTTAGTGTCATCTCCTGTATAGTCCTTGTGTGTGTCTCAGTGCCAGCTCCTGTATGGTCTGTGTGTTTGTTTCTCAGTGTCAGCTCCTGTACTGTCCATGTGTGTGTCTCAGTGTCAGCTCCTGTACGGTCCATTTGTGTGTCTCAGTGTCAGCTCCTGTATGGTCCATGTGTGTGTGTATGTGTCAGCTCCTGTACAGTCCGTGTGTGTGTCTCTGTGTCAGCTCCTGGACGGTCCGCGTGTGTGTCTCAGTGTCAGCACCTGTACACTCCACGTGTGAGTCTCAGTGTCAGCTCCTGGACGGTCCATTTGTGCACCTCAGTGTCAGCTCCTTTACGGTCCGTGTGTGTGTCTCTGTGTCAGCGAGTGTACGGTCCGTGTGTGTGTCTCAGTGTCAGCGCCTGTACGGTCCGTGTGTGTGTCTCAGTGTCAACTCCTGGACGGTCCGTGCGTGTGTCTCAGTGTCAGCGCCTGTACGGTTCGTGGGTGTGTTTCAGTGTCAGCTCCTGGACGGTCTGTGTGCGTGTCTCAGTTTCAGCTCCTGTATGGTCTATGTGTGGGTCTCAGTGTCAGCTCCTGTACTGTCCATGTGTGTGTCTCAGTGTCAGCTCCTGTATAGTCCTTGTGTGTGTCTCAGTGCCAGCTCCTGTATGGTCTGTGTGTGTGTTTCTCAGTGTCAGCTCCTGTACTGTCCATGTGTGTGTCTCAGTGTCAGCTCCTGTACAATCCGTGTGTGTGTCTCAGTGTCAGCTCCTTTACGGTCCATGTGTGTGTGTATGTGTCAGCTCCCTTACGGTCCGTGTGTGTGTCTCAGTTTCAGCTCCTTTACGGTCCATGTGTGTGTCTCAGTGTCAGCTCCTGTACGGTCCGTGTATGTGTCTCAATTTCAGCTCCTGTACGGTCCATGTATGTGTCTCAGTGTCAGCTCCTGTACTGTCCGTTTGTGTGTCTCACTGTCAGCTCCTGTACTGTCCGTGTGTGTGTCTCACTGTCAGCTCCTGTACAGTCCGTGTGTGTGTCTCAGTGTCAGCTCCTGTACTGTCCGTGTGTGTCTCATTGTCAGCTCCTGCACGGTCCGTGTTTGTCTCAGTGTCAGCTCCTGTACAGTCCATGTGTGTGTCTCAGTGCCAGCTCCTTTACGGTCCATGTGTTTGTCTCAGTGTCAGCTCCTGTACTGTCCGTGTGTGTCTCAGTGTCAGCTCCTGCACGGTCTGTGTGTGTCTCAGTGTCAGCTCCTGTACCCTCCGTGTGTGTCTCAGTGTCAGCACCTGTACTGTCCGCGTGTGTGTCTCATTGTCAGCTCCTGTACGGTCCATTTGTGTGTCTCAGTGTCAGCTCCTGTACGGTTCGTGTTTGTGTCTCAGTGTCAGCTCCTGTACAGTCCGTGTTTGTGTCTCAGTGTCAGCTCCTGTACAGTCCGTGTGTGTGTCTCAGTTTCAGCTCCTGGACGGTCGGTGTGTGTGTCTCAGTGTCAGCTCCTGTACAGTCCGTGTTTGTGTCTCAGTGTCAGCTCCTGTATGGTCCGTGTGTGTGTCTCAGTTTCAGCTCCTGTATGGTCCGTGTGTGTGTCTCAGTGTCAGCTCCTGTATGGTCCTTGTGTGTGTCTCAGTTTCAGCTCCTGGACGGTCGGTGTGTGTGTCTCAGTGTCAGCTCCTGTATGGTCCGTGTGTGTGTCTCAGTTTCAGCTCCTGGACGGTCGGTGTGTGTGTCTCAGTGTCAGCTCCTGTACAGTCCGTGTTTGTGTCTCAGTGTCAGCTCCTGTATGGTCCGTGTGTGTGTCTCAGTTTCAGCTCCTGGACGGTCGGTGTGTGTGTCTCAGTGTCAGCTCCTGTGCCTCCATGGGGGTGTAAATGGACCACCCTGTTCCCTTGATGTACTGGACAGGTCAGAACTCAAATTATCGCAATAGAGACAAGCATTGATTTGGAGTTGATTAGAATTACTTCTTGGGGAAAGGCTTCATTTTTCCTGTTCCTATTGGAGGAATGATTTTCAACGTTCAGAATGAATCACTGACAGACGAATCCATCACTGTCCTTCTGATCACTGGCTCTGTTACATCTCAGTAATGTACAGGGCCATGGATCAGACTGTAGACAGCTGTAACCAGCCAGCGGAAAGAGATTTTCACTTCACACTGAAGGACAGTCATTGGTTTCCACTGTCGCTGCTGAAGGAATTAATTTTGATAATTAACCTCTGACATTCCTTCCACCTGGACTCAGTGTCAGACCCTTGCTCTCTCAGCACAATATCAGAACCTGGTGTTAAAAGGAGCGGAGAGGTTTAGGAGGGAATTCCAGAGCTCAGGGCCCCCGCCGAGGCAGCTGAAGTCCCGGCCGCCAATGGTGGAGCGATGGGAATCAGGGGATGGTCAAGAGGCCGGAATTGGAGGAGCGCAGAGATCTCGGAGGGTTGTAGGAGGGTTACAGAGATAGGGAGGGTCGTAGGGGCTGGAGGAGGTTACAGAGATAGGGAGGGTCGTAGGGGCTGGAGGAGGTTACAGAGATAGGGAGGGGTGTAGGGGCTGGAGGAGGTTACAGAGATAGGGAAGGTTGTAGGGGGCTGGAGGACTTTACAGACATAGGGAGGGGTGTAGGGGCTGGAGGAGGTTACAGAGATAGGGAGGGGTGTAGGGACTGGAGGAGGTTACAGAGATAGGGAGAGGTGTAGGGGCTGGAGGAGGTTACAGAGATAGGGAGGAGTTTAGGGGCTGGAGGAGTTTAGAGAGATAGGGAGGGTTGTAGGGGCTGGAGGAGTTTAGAGAGAAAGGGAGGGGTGTAGGGGCTGTAGGAGGTTACAGAGATTGGGAGGGTCGTAGTGGCTGGAGGAGGTTACAGAGATAAGGAAGGTTGAAGGGGCTGGAGGAGGTTACAGAGATAGCGAGGGGTGTAGGGGCTGGAGGAGGTTACAGAGATAGGGAGTGTTGTAGGGGCTGGAGGAGGTTACAGATATAGGGAGGGTTGTAGGGGCTGGAGGAGGTTACAGAGATAGGGAGGGTTGCAGGGGCTGGAGGAGGTTACAGAGATAGGGAGGGTTGTAAGGCACTGGAGGAGGTTACAGAGATAGGGAGGGGTGTAGGGGGCTGGAGGAGGTTACTGAGATAGGGAGGGGTGTAGGGACTGGAGGAGGTTACAGAGATAGGGAGGGGTGTAGGGGCTGGAGGAGGTTACAGAGATAGGGAGGAGTTTAGGGGCTGGAGGAGTTTAGAGAGATAGGGAGGGTTGTAGGGGCTGGAGGAGTTTAGAGAGAAAGGGAGGGGTGTAGGGGCTGTAGGAGGTTACAGAGATTGGGAGGGTCATAGGGGCTGGAGGAGGTTACAGAGATAAGGAAGGTTGAAGGGGCTGGAGGAGGTTACAGAGATAGCGAGGGGTGTAGGGGCTGAAGGAGGTTACAGAGATAGGGAGTGTTGTAGGGGCTGGAGGAGGTTACAGATATAGGGAGGGTTGTAGGGGCTGGAGGAGGTTACAGAGATAGGGAGGGTTGCAGGGGCTGGAGGAGGTTACAGAGATAGGGAGGGTTGCAGGGGCTGGAGGAGGTTACAGAGATAGGGAGGGTTGTAAGGCACTGGAGGAGGTTACAGAGATAGGGAGAGTTGTAGGGGCTGGAGGAGGTTACAGAGATAGGGAGGGTTGTAGGGGCTGGAGGAGGTTACAGAGATAGGGAGGGTTGCAGGGGCTGGAGGAGGTTACAGAGATAGGGAGGGGTGTATGGGCTGGAGGCGGTTAGAGAGATAGGGAGGGTTGTAGGGGCTGGAGGAGGTTACAGACATAGGGAGGGTTGTAGGGGCTGGAGGAGGTTACAGAGATAGGGAGGGGAGTTGGAGTTGGAAGAGGTTACAGAGATAGGGAGGGGTGTAGGGGCTGGAGGAGGTTACAGAGATGGGGAGCGGTGTAGGGTCTGGTGGAGGTTTCAGAGATAGGGAGGGGTGTTGGAGTTGGAAGAGGTTACAAAGATAGGGAGGTGAGTAGGTGCTGGAGGAGGTTACAGAGAAAGGGAGCGTTGTAGGAGGCTGGAGGAGGTTACAGAGATAGGGAGGGTTGTAGGGGCTGGAGGAGGTTACAGAGATAGGGAGGGGTGTAGGGGCTGGAGGCGGTTACAGAGATAGGGAGGGTGTAGGGGGCTGGAGGAGGTTACAGAGATAGGGAGGGGTGTAGGGGCTGGAGGAGGTTCCAGAGATAGCGCGGGGTGTAGGGGCTGGAGGAGGTTACAGATAAAGGGGGGGGTGTAGGAGCTGGAGGGGGTTATAGATAGGGAGGGGTGTAGGGGCTGGAGGAGGTTACAGTGATAGGGAGGGATGTAGGGGCTGGAGGAGGTTACAGAGATAGGGAGGCTTGTAGGGGCTGGAGGAGGTTACAGAGACAAGGAGGGGTGTAGGGGCTGGAGGAAGTTACAGAGATAGGGAGGAGTTTAGGGGCTGGAGGAGTTTAGAGAGATAGGGAGGGGTGTAGGGCCTGGAGGAGGTTACACAGATAAGGAGGGTTGTAGGGGCTGGAGGAGGTTAGAGAACTTTTTTGAAATTGTTGGAAAAGCTGGTTTGAATAATTTTGTTTAACCTGACTCATCACGGACCCCATTTATAGAGAGAGTCTCTCTGTCAGGGACCCCGTTTATAGAGAGAGAGTCTCTGTCAGGGACCCCGTTTATAGAGAGAGTCTGTCTGTCAGGGACCCCGTTTATAGAGAGAGTCTCTCTGTCTGGGACCCCGTTTATAGAGAGTCTCTCTGTCAGGGACCCCGTTTATAGAGAGAGTCTCTTTGTCTCCGACCCCGTTTATAGAGAGAGTCTCTCTGTCTGGGACCCCGTTTATAGAGAGAGTCTCTCTGTCATGGACCCCGTTTATAGAGAGAAAGTCTCTTTCAGGGACCCGTTTACAGAGAGAGAGTCTCTCTGTCAGGGACCCTGTTTTTAGAGAGAGTCTCTCTGTCAGGGACCCCGTTTAGAGAGAGAGTCTCTGTCAGGGAACCCGTTTATAGAGAGAGAGTCTCTGTCAGGGACCCCGTTTATAGAGAGAGTCTCTCTGTCAGGGACCCCGTTTATAGAGAGAGAGTCTCTGTCAGGGACCCCGTTTATAGAGAGAGTCTGTCTGTCAGGGACCCCGTTTATAGAGAGAGTCTCTCTGTCTGGGACCCCGTTTATAGAGAGTCTCTCTGTCAGGGACCCCGTTTATAGAGAGAGTCTCTTTGTCTCCGACCCCGTTTATAGAGAGAGTCTCTCTGTCTGGGACCCCGTTTATAGAGAGAGTTTCTGTCAGGGACCCCGTTTATAGAGAGAGTCTCTCTGTCATGGACCCCGTTTATAGAGAGAAAGTCTCTTTCAGGGATCCCGTTTATAGAGAGAGAGTCTCTCTGTCAGGGACCCTGTTTTTAGAGAGAGTCTCTCTGTCAGGGACCCCGTTTAGAGAGAGAGTCTCTGTCAGGGAACCCGTTTATAGAGAGAGAGTCTCTGTCAGGGACCCCGTTTATAGAGAGTCTCTCTGTCTGGGACCCCGTTTATAGAGAGTCTCTCTGTCAGGGACCCCGTTTATAGAGAGAGTCTCTCTGTCAAGGACCTCGTTTATAGAGAGAGTCTCTGTCAGGGACCCCGTTTATAGAGAGAGTCTCTCTGTCATGGACCCCGTTTATAGAGAGAAAGTCTCTGTCAGGGACCCCGTTTATAGAGAGAGTCTGTCTGTCAGGGACCCCGTTTATAGAGAGAGTCTCTCTGTCTGGGACCCCGTTTATAGAGAGTCTCTCTGTCAGGGACCCCGTTTATAGAGAGAGTCTCTCTGTCAGGGACCTCGTTTATAGAGAGAGTCTCTGTCAGGGACCCCATTTATAGAGAGACTCTCTCTGTCAGGGAGTCCATTTATAGAGAGAGTCTCTCTGTCAGGGACCCCGTTTATAGAGAGTCTCTCTGTCAGGGACCCCGTTTATAGACAGAGTCTCTGTCAGGGACACCGTTTATGGAGAGAGTCTGTCTGTCAGGGACCCCATTTATAGAGAGAGTCTCTGTCAGGGACCCCGTTTATAGAGAGAGTCTCTCTGTCAGGGACCCCGTTTATAGAGAGAGTCTCTCTGTCAGGGACCCCGTTTAAAGACAGAGTCTCTCTGTCAGGAACCCCGTTTATAGAGAGAGTTTCTGTCAGGGACCCCATTTATAGAGAGACTCTCTCTGTCAGGGACTCCATTTATAGAGAGAGTCTCTCTGTCAGGGACCCCGTTTATAGAGAGAGAGTCTCTGTCAGGGACCCCGTTTATAGAGAGAGTCTGTCTGTCAGGGACCCCGTTTATAGAGAGAGTCTCTCTGTCTGGGACCCCGTTTATAGAGAGTCTCTCTGTCAGGGACCCCGTTTATAGAGAGAGTCTCTTTGTCTCCGACCCCGTTTATAGAGAGAGTCTCTCTGTCTGGGACCCCGTTTATAGAGAGAGTTTCTGTCAGGGACCCCGTTTATAGAGAGAGTCTCCCTGTCATGGACCCCGTTTATAGAGAGAAAGTCTCTTTCAGGGATCCCGTTTATAGAGAGAGTCTCTCTTTCAGGGACCCGTTTACAGAGAGAGAGTCTCTCTGTCAGGGACCCTGTTTTTAGAGAGAGTCTCTCTGTCAGGGACCCCGTTTAGAGAGAGAGTCTCTGTCAGGGAACCCGTTTATAGAGAGAGAGTCTCTGTCAGGGACCCCGTTTATAGAGAGAGTCTCTCTGTCTGGGACCCCGTTTATAGAGAGTCTCTCTGTCAGGGACCCCGTTTATAGAGAGAGTCTCTCTGTCAAGGACCTCGTTTATAGAGAGAGTCTCTGTCAGGGACCCCGTTTATAGAGAGAAAGTCTCTGTCAGGGACCCCGTTTATAGAGAGAGTCTGTCTGTCAGGGACCCCATTTATAGAGAGAGTCTCTCTGTCTGGGACCCCGTTTATAGAGAGTCTCTCTGTCAGGGACCCCGTTTATAGAGAGAGTCTCTCTGTCAGGGACCTCGTTTATAGAGAGAGTCTCTGTCAGGGACCCCATTTATAGAGAGACTCTCTCTGTCAGGGACCCCGTTTATAGAGAGTCTCTCTGTCAGGGACCCCGTTTATAGACAGAGTCTCTGTCAGGGACACCGTTTATGGAGAGAGTCTGTCTGTCAGGGACCCCATTTATAGAGAGAGTCTCTGTCAGGGACCCCGTTTATAGAGAGAGTCTCTCTGTCAGGGACCCCGTTTATAGCGAGAGTCTCTCTGTCAGGGACCCCGTTTAAAGACAGAGTCTCTCTGTCAGGAACCCCGTTTATAGAGAGACTCTCTCTGTCAGGGACTCCATTTATAGAGAGAGTCTCTCTGTCAGGGACCACGTTTATATAGAGAGTCTCTGTCAGGGACCCCGTTTATAGAGAGAGTCTGTCTGTCAGGGACCACGTTTATAGAGAGAGTCTCTTTGTCAGGGACACCGTTTATAGAGAGAGAGTCTCTCTGTTTGGGACCCCGTTTATAGACAGAGTCTCTGGCAGGGACCCCATTTATAGAGAGAGAGTCTCTGTCAGGGACCCCGTTTATAGAGAGAGTCTCTCTGTCAGGGACCCCGTTTATAGAAAGAGAGTCTCTCTGTCAGGGATACCGGTTATAGACAGAGTCTCTGTCAGGGACCCCGTTTATAGAGAGAGTCTCTCTGTCAGGGATCCCGTTTATTGAGAGAGTCTCTGTCAGTGACCCTGTTTATATAGAGAGTCTCTCTGTCAGGGACCCCGTTTATAGAGAGAATCTCTCTGTCAGGGACCCCGTTTATAGAGAGAGTCTCTCTGTCAGGGATCCCGTTTTTAGATAGTTCTCTCTGTCAGGGACCCTGTTTATAGAGAGAGTCTCTCTGTCAGGGACCCCGTTTATAGAGAGAGTCTCTCTGTCAGGGACCCCGTTTATAGAGAGAGTCTCTCTGTCAGGGACCCCGTTTATAGAGAGAGTCTCTGTCAGGGACCCCGTTTATAGAGAGAGTCTCTCTGTCAGGGACCCCGTTTATAGACAGAGACTCTCTGTCAGGGACCCCGTTTATAGAGAGAGGCTCTCTTTCAGGGATCCCGTTTATAGAGAGAGTCTCTCTTTCAGGGACCCGTTTACAGAGAGAGAGTCTCTCTGTCAGGGACCCTGTTTTTAGAGAGAGTCTCTCTGTCAGGGACCCCGTTTAGAGAGAGAGTCTCTGTCAGGGAACCCGTTTATAGAGAGAGAGTCTCTGTCAGGGACCCCGTTTATAGAGAGAGTCTATCTGTCAGGAACCCCGTTTATAGAGAGAGTCTCTCTGTCAGGGACCCCATTTATAGAGAGAGAGTCTCTCTGTCAGGCACCCCGTTTATAGAGAGAGTCTCTCTGTCAGGGACCCCGTTTATAGAGAGCGAGTCTCTCTGTCAGAGACCCCGTTTATAGAGAGAGTCTCTCTGTCAGGGACCCCATTTATAGAGAGAGAGTCTCTGTCAGTGACCCCGTTTATAGAGTCTCTCTGTCAGGGACCCCGTTTATAGAGAGAGTCTCTCTGTCAGGGACCCCGTTTATAGAGAGAGAGTCTCTCTGTCAGGGACCCCGTTTATAGAGAGAGTCTCTTTGTCAGGGACCCTGTTTATAGAGAGAGTCTCTCTGTCTGGGACCCCGTTTATAGAGAGAGTCTCTCTGTCAGGGACCCCGTTTATAGAGAGAGAGTCTCTGTCAGGGACCCCGTTTATATAGAGATTCTCTCTATCATGGACCGCGTTTATAGAGACAAAGTCTCTGTCAGGGACCCCATTTATAGAGAGAGTCTCTCTGTCAGGGAGCCTGTTTATAGAGAGAGTCTGTCTGTGAGGGATCCCGTTTATAGAGAGAGTCTCTCTGTCAGGGACCCCGTTTATAGAGAGATTCTCTCTGTCAGGGACCCCGTTTATAGAGAGAGTCTCTTTGTCAGGGACACCGTTTATAGAGAGAGAGTCTCTCTGTCAGGGACCCCGTTTATAGACAGAGTCTCTGGCAGGGACCCCATTTATAGAGAGAGAGTCTCTGTCAGGGACCCCGTTTATAGAGAGAGTCTCTCTGTCAGGGACCCCGTTTATAGAGAGAGTCTCTCTGTCAGGGACCCCGTTTATAGAGAGAGTCTCTCTGTCAGGGACCCCGTTTATAGAGAGAGTCTCTCTGTCAGGGACCCCGTTTATAGAGAGAGAGTCTCTCTGTCAGGGACCCCGTTTATAGAGAGAGTCTCTCTGTCAGGGACCCCGCTTATAGAGAGAGTCTCTTTGTCTCCGACCCCGTTTATAGAGAGAGTCTCTCTGGCTGGGACCCCGTTTATAGAGAGAGTTTCTGTCAGGGACCACATTTATAGAGAGAGAGTCTCTGTCAGGGACCCCGTTTATAGAGAGAGTCTCTCTGTCATGGACCCCGTTTATAGAGAGAAAGTCTCTGTCCGGGGCCTCCGTTTATAGAGAGAGTCTGTCTGACAGGGACCCCGTTTATAGAGAGAGTCTCTCTGCCAGGGACCCCATTTATAGAGAGAGTCTCTCTGTCAGGGACCCGGTTTATAGAGAGAGAGTATCTCTGTCAGGGACCCCGTTTATAGAGAGATTCTCTCTGTCAGGGACCCCGTTTATAGAGAGAGTCTCTCTGTCAGGGACCCCGTTTATAGACAGAGTCTCTGTCAGGGACCCCGTTTAAAGACAGAGTCTCTCTGTCAGGAACCCCGTTTATAGAGAGAGTTTCTGTCAGGGACCCCATTTATAGAGAGACTCTCTCTGTCAGGGACTCCATTTATAGAGAGAGTCTCTCTGTCAGGGACCACGTTTATATAGAGAGTCTCTGTCAGGGACCCCGTTTATAGAGAGAGTCTGTCTGTCAGGGACCACGTTTATAGAGAGAGTCTCTTTGTCAGGGACACCGTTTATAGAGAGAGAGTCTCTCTGTCAGGGACCCCGTTTATAGACAGAGTCTCTGGCAGGGACCCCATTTATAGAGAGAGAGTCTCTGTCAGGGACCCCGTTTATAGAGAGAGTCTCTCTGTCAGGGACCCCGTTTATAGAAAGATAGTCTCTCTGTCAGGGATACCGGTTATAGACAGAGCCTCTGTCAGGGACCCCGTTTATAAAGAGAGTCTCTCTGTCAGGGATCCCGTTTATTGAGAGAGTCTCTGTCAGTGACCCTGTTTATATAGAGAGTCTCTCTGTCAGGGACCCCGTTTATAGAGAGAATCTCTCTGTCAGGGACCCCGTTTATAGAGAGAGTCTCTCTGTCAGGGATCCCGTTTATAGAGAGATCTCTCTGTCAGGGACCCTGTTTATAGAGAGAGTCTCTCTGTCAGGGACCCCGTTTATAGAGAGAGTCTCTCTGTCAGGGACCCCGTTTATAGAGAGAGTCTCTCTGTCAGGGACCCCGTTTATAGAGAGAGTCTCTGTCAGGGACCCCGTTTATAGAGAGAGTCTCTCTGTCAGGGACCCCGTTTATAGACAGAGACTCTCTGTCAGGGACCCCGTTTATAGAGAGAGGCTCTCTTTCAGGGATCCCGTTTATAGAGAGAGTCTCTCTTTCAGGGACCCGTTTACAGAGAGAGAGTCTCTCTGTCAGGGACCCTGTTTTTAGAGAGAGTCTCTCTGTCAGGGACCCCGTTTAGAGAGAGAGTCTCTGTCAGGGAACCCGTTTATAGAGAGAGAGTCTCTGTCAGGGACCCCGTTTATAGAGAGAGTCTATCTGTCAGGAACCCCGTTTATAGAGAGAGTCTCTCTGTCAGGGACCCCATTTATAGAGAGAGAGTCTCTCTGTCAGGCACCCCGTTTATAGAGAGAGTCTCTCTGTCAGGGACCCCGTTTATAGAGAGCGAGTCTCTCTGTCAGAGACCCCGTTTATAGAGAGAGTCTCTCTGTCAGGGACCCCATTTATAGAGAGAGAGTCTCTGTCAGTGACCCCGTTTATAGAGTCTCTCTGTCAGGGACCCCGTTTATAGAGAGAGTCTCTCTGTCAGGGACCCCGTTTATAGAGAGAGAGTCTCTCTGTCAGGGACCCCGTTTATAGAGAGAGTCTCTTTGTCAGGGACCCTGTTTATAGAGAGAGTCTCTCTGTCTGGGACCCCGTTTATAGAGAGAGTCTCTCTGTCAGGGACCCCGTTTTTAGAGAGAGAGTCTCTCTGTCAGGGACCCCGTTTATATAGAGATTCTCTCTATCATGGACCCCGTTTATAGAGACAAAGTCTCTGTCAGGGACCCCATTTATAGAGAGAGTCTCTCTGTCAGGGAGCCTGTTTATAGAGAGAGTCTGTCTGTGAGGGATCCCGTTTATAGAGAGAGTCTCTCTGTCAGGGACCCCGTTTATAGAGAGATTCTCTCTGTCAGGGACCCCGTTTATAGAGAGAGTCTCTTTGTCAGGGACACCGTTTATAGAGAGAGAGTCTCTCTGTCAGGGACCCCGTTTATAGACAGAGTCTCTGGCAGGGACCCCATTTATAGAGAGAGAGTCTCTGTCAGGGACCCCGTTTATAGAGAGAGTCTCTCTGTCAGGGACCCCGTTTATAGAGAGAGTCTCTCTGTCAGGGACCCCGTTTATAGAGAGAGTCTCTCTGTCAGGGACCCCGTTTATAGAGAGAGTCTCTCTGTCAGGGACCCCGTTTATAGAGAGAGAGTCTCTCTGTCAGGGACCCCGTTTATAGAGAGAGTCTCTCTGTCAGGGACCCCGCTTATAGAGAGAGTCTCTTTGTCTCCGACCCCGTTTATAGAGAGAGTCTCTCTGGCTGGGACCCCGTTTATAGAGAGAGTCTCTCTGTCATGGACCCCGTTTATAGAGAGAAAGTCTCTGTCCGGGGCCTCCGTTTATAGAGAGAGTCTGTCTGACAGGGACCCCGTTTATAGAGAGAGTCTCTCTGCCAGGGACCCCATTTATAGAGAGAGTCTCTCTGTCAGGGACCCGGTTTATAGAGAGAGAGTATCTCTGTCAGGGACCCCGTTTATAGAGAGATTCTCTCTGTCAGGGACCCCGTTTATAGAGAGAGTCTCTCTGTCAGGGACCCCGTTTATAGACAGAGTCTCTGTCAGGGACCCCGTTTATAGAGAGAGTCTCTCTGTCAGGGACCCCGTTTATAGAGAGAGTCTCTGTCAGGGACCCCGTTTATAGAGAGAGTCTCTGTCAGAGACCCCGTTTAGAGAGAGAGTCTCTCTGTCATGGACCCCGTTTATAGAGAGAAAGTCTCTGTCAGGGACCCCATTTATAGAGAGAGTCTCTCTGTCAGGGACCCCGTTTATAGAGAGAGTCTCTCTGTCAGGGACCCCGTTTATAGAGAGAGTCTCTTTGTTTGGGACTCCGTTTATAGAGAGAGTCTCTCTGTCTGGGACCCCGTTTAGAGAGAGAGTTTCTGTCAGGCACCCCGTTTATAGAGAGAGAGTCTCTCTGTCAGGGACCCAGTTTATAGAGAGAGTCTCTCTGTCATGGACCCCGTTTATAGAGAGAAAGTCTCTGTCAGGGACCCCGTTTATAGAGAGAGTCTGTCTGTCAGGGACCCCATTTATAGAGAGAGTCTCTCTGTCAGGGACCTGGTTCATAGAGAGAGAGTCTCTCTGTCAGGGACCCCGTTTATAGAGAGAATCTCTCTGTCAGGGACCCCGTTTATAGAGAGAGAGTCTCTCTGTCAGGGATCCCGTTTATAGACAGGGTCTCTGTCAGGGACCCCGTTTATAGAGAGAGTCTGTCTGTCAGGGACCCCATTTATAGAGAGAGTCTCTCTGTCAGGGACCTGGTTTATAGAGAGAGAGTCTCTCTGTCAGGGACCCCGTTTATAGAGAGAATCTCTCTGTCAGGGACCCCGTTTATAGAGAGAGAGTCTCTCTGTCAGGGATCCCATTTATAGACAGAGTCTCTGTCAGGGACCCCGTTTGTAGAGAGAGACTCTGTCAGAGACCCCGTTTATAGAGAGAGTCTGTCTGTCAGGGACCCCGTTTATAGAGAGAGTCTCTCTGTCAGGGACCCCGTTTATAGAGAGAGAGTCTCTCTGTCAGGGATCCCGGTTATAGACAGAGTCTCTGTCAGGGACCCCGTTTATAGAGAGAGTCTCTCTGTCAGGGATCCCGTTTATTGAGAGAGTCTCTGTCAGTGACCCTGTTTATATAGAGAGTCTCTCTGTCAGGGACCCCGTTTATAGAGAGAATCTCTCTGTCAGGGACCCCGTTTATAGAGAGAGTCTCTCTGTCAGGGATCCCGTTTATAGAGAGATCTCTCTGTCAGGGACCCCGTTTATAGAGAGAGTCTCTCTGTCAGGGACCCCGTTTATAGAGAGAGTCTCTCTGTCAGGGACCCCGTTTATAGAGAGAGTCTCTCTGTCAGGGACCCCGTTTATAGAGAGAGTCTCTCTGTCAGGGACCCCGTTTATAGAGAGAGTCTCTCTGTCAGGGACCCCGTCTATAGAGAGAGTCTCTCTGTCAGGGACCCCGTTTATAGAGAGAGTCTCTCTGTCAGGGGCCCCGTTTTTAGAGAGTCTCTGTCAGCTTCCCCGTTTATACAGAGTCTCTCTGTCAGGGACCCCGTTTATAGATATAGTCTCTCTGTCAGGGACCCCGTTTATAGAGAGAGTCTCTCTGTCAGGGACCCCGTTTATAGAGAGAGTCTCTCTGTCAGGGACCCCGTTTAAAGACAGAGTATCTCTGTCAGGGACCCCGTTTATAGAGAGACTCTCTCTGTCAGGGACTCCATTTATAGAGAGAGTCTCTCTGTCAGGGACCCCGTTTATAGAGAGAGTCTCTGTCAGGGACCCCGTTCATAGAGAGAGTCTGTCTGTCAGGGACCCCGTTTATAGAGAGAGTCTCTCTGTCAGGGACCCCGTTTATAGAGAGAGTCTCTGTCAGGGACCCCGTTTATAGAGAGAGTCTCTGTCAGAGACCGCGTTTAGAGAGAGAGTCTCTCTGTCATGGACCCCGTTTATAGAGAGAAAGTCTCTGTCAGGGACCCCATTTATAGAGAGAGTCTCTCTGTCAGGGACCCCGTTTATAGAGAGAGTCTCTCTGTCAGGGACCCCGTTTATAGAGAGAGTCTCTTTGTTTGGGCCTCCGTTTATAGAGAGAGTCTCTCTGTCTGGGACCCCGTTTATAGAGAGAGTTTCTGTCAGGGACCCCGTTTATAGAGAGAGAGTCTCTCTGTCAGGGACCCCGTTTATAGAGAGAGTCTCTCTGTCAGGGACCTGGTTTATAGAGAGAGAGTCTCTCTGTCAGGGACCCCGTTTATAGAGAGAATCTCTCTGTCAGGGACCCCGTTTATAGAGAGAGAGTCTCTCTGTCAGGGATCCCGTTTATAGACAGAGTCTCTGTCAGAGACCCCGTTTATAGAGAGAGTCTGTCTGTCAGGGACCCCTTTTTTAGAGAGAGTCTCTCTGTCAGGGACCCCGTTTATAGAGAGAGAGTCTCTCTGTCAGGGATCCCGGTTATAGACAGAGTCTCTGTCAGGGACCCCGTTTATAGAGAGAGTCTCTCTGTCAGGGATCCCGTTTATTGAGAGAGTCTCTGTCAGTGACCCTGTTTATATAGAGAGTATCTCTGTCAGGGACCCCGTTTATAGAGAGAATCTCTCTGTCAGGGACCCCGTTTATAGAGAGAGTCTCTCTCTCAGGGACCCCGTTTATAGAGAGAGAGTCTCTCTGTCAGGGATCCCAGTTATAGACAGAGTCTCTGTCAGGGACCCCGTTTATAGAGAGAGTCTCTCTGTCAGGGATCCCGTTTATAGAGAGAGTCTCTCTGTCAGGGACCCCGTTTATAGAGAGAGTCTCTCTGTCAGGGACCCCATTTATAGAGAGAGTCTCTCTGTCAGGGACCCCGTTTATAGAGAGAGTCTCTCTGTCAGGGACCCCGTTTATAGAGAGAGTCTCTCTGTCAGGGACCCCGTTTAAAGACAGAGTATCTCTGTCAGGGACCCCGTTTATAGAGAGACTCTCTCTGTCAGGGACTCCATTTATAGAGAGAGTCTCTCTGTCAGGGACCCCGTTTATAGAGAGAGTCTCTGTCAGGGACCCCGTTCATAGAGAGAGTCTGTCTGTCAGGGACCCCTTTTATAGAGAGAGTCTGTCTGTCAGGGACCCCGATTATAGAGAGAGTCTCTTTGTCAGGGACCCCGTTTATAGAGAGAGTCCCTGTCAGAGACCCCGTTTATAGAGAGAGAGTCTCTGTCAGGGACCCCGTTTATAGAGAGAGTCTCTCTGTCATGGACCCCGTTTATAGAGAGAAAGTCTCTGTCAGGGACCCCATTTATAGAGAGAGTCTCTCTGTCAGGGACCCCGTTTATAGAGAGAGTCTCTCTGTCAGGGACCCCGTTTATAGAGAGAGTCTCTCTGTCAGGGACACCGTTTATAGAGAGAGTCTCTCTGTCAGGGACCCCGTTTATAGAGAGACTCTCTGTCAGGGACCCCGTTTATAGAGAGAGTCTCTCTGTCAGGGACCCCGTTTATAGAGAGAGAGTCTCTCTGTCAGGGACCCCGTTTATAGAGAAAGTCTCTCTGTCAGGGACCCGGTTTATAGAGAGATTCTCTTTGTTTGGGACTCCGTTTATAGAGAGAGTCTCTCTGACTGAGACCCCGTTTATAGAGAGAATCTCTCTGTCAGGGACCCCGTTTATAGAGAGAGAGTCTCTCTGTCAGGGATCCCGTTTATAGACAGGGTCTCTGTCAGGGACCCCATTTATAGAGAGAGTCTCTGTCAGGGACCCCGTTTATAGAGAGAGACTCTGTCAGAGACCCCGTTTATAGAGAGAGTCTGTCTGTCAGGGACCCCGTTTATAGAGAGAGTCTCTCTGTCAGGGACCCCGTTTATAGATAGAGAGTCTCTCTGTCAGGGATCCCGGTTACAGACAGAGTCTCTGTCAGGGACCCCGTTTATAGAGAGAGTCTCTCTGTCAGGGATCCCGTTTATTGAGAGAGTCTCTGTCAGTGACCCTGTTTATATAGAGAGTCTCTCTGTCAGGGACCCCGTTTATAGAGAGAATCTCTCTGTCAGGGACCCCGTTTATAGAGAGAGTCTCTCTGTCTGGGACCCCGTTTATAGAGAGAGTTTCTGTCAGGGACCCCGTTTATAGAGAGAGAGTCTCTCTGTCAGGGACCCCGTTTATAGAGAGAGAGTCTCTCTGTCAGGGACCCCGTTTATAGAGAGAGTCTCTCTGTCATGGACCCCGTTTATAGAGAGAAAGTCTCTGTCAGGGACCCCGTTTATAGAGAGAGTCTGTCTGTCAGGGACCCCTATATAGAGAGAGTCTCTCTGTCAGGGACCCGGTTTATAGAGAGAGAGTCTCAATGTCAGGGATCCCGTTTATAGAGAGAATCTCTCTGTCAGGGTCCCCGTTTATAGAGAGACTCTCTCTGTCAGGGACTCCATTTATAGAGAGAGTCTCTCTGTCAGGGACCCCGTTTATAGAGAGAGTCTCTGTCAGGGACCCCGTTCATAGAGAGAGTCTGTCTGTCAGGGACCCCTTTTATAGAGAGAGTCTGTCTGTCAGGGACCCCGATTATAGAGAGAGTCTCTTTGTCAGGGACCCCGTTTATAGAGAGAGTCCGTGTCAGAGACCCCGTTTATAGAGAGAGAGTCTCTGTCAGGGACCCCGTTTATAGAGAGAGTCTCTCTGTCATGGACCCCGTTTATAGAGAGAAAGTCTCTGTCAGGGACCCCATTTATAGAGAGAGTCTCTCTGTCAGGGACCCCGTTTATAGAGAGAGTCTCTCTGTCAGGGACCCCGTTTATAGAGAGAGTCTCTCTGTCAGGGACACCGTTTATAGAGAGAGTCTCTCTGTCAGGGACCCCGTTTATAGAGAGACTCTCTGTCAGGGACCCCGTTTATAGAGAGAGTCTCTCTGTCAGGGACCCCGTTTATAGAGAGAGAGTCTCTCTGTCAGGGACCCCGTTTATAGAGAGAGTCTCTCTGTCAGGGACCCGGTTTATAGAGAGAGTCTCTTTGTTTGGGACTCCGTTTATAGAGAGAGTCTCTCTGACTGAGACCCCGTTTATAGAGAGAGTTTCTGTCAGGGACCCCATTTATAGAGAGAGAGACTCTCTGTCAGGGACCCGGTTTATAGAGAGAGAGTCTCTCTGTCAGGGACCCCGTTTATAGAGAGAATCTCTCTGTCAGGGACCCCGTTTATAGAGAGAGAGTCTCTCTGTCAGGGATCCCGTTTATAGACAGGGTCTCTGTCAGGGACCCCATTTATAGAGAGAGTCTCTGTCAGGGACCCCGTTTATAGAGAGAGACTCTGTCAGAGACCCCGTTTATAGAGAGAGTCTGTCTGTCAGGGACCCCGTTTATAGAGAGAGTCTCTCTGTCAGGGACCCCGTTTATAGATAGAGAGTCTCTCTGTCAGGGATCCAGGTTACAGACAGAGTCTCTGTCAGGGACCCCGTTTATAGAGAGAGTCTCTCTGTCAGGGATCCCGTTTATTGAGAGAGTCTCTGTCAGTGACCCTGTTTATATAGAGAGTCTCTCTGTCAGGGACCCCGTTTATAGAGAGAGTCTCTCTGTCAGTGACCCTGTTTATATAGAGAGTCTCTCTGTCAGGGACCCCGTTTATAGAGAGAATCTCTCTGTCAGGGACCCCGTTTATAGAGAGAGTCTCTCTGTCAGGGATCCCGTTTATAGAGAGATCTCCCTGTCAGGGACCCCGTTTATAGAGAGAGTCTCTCTGTCAGGGACCCCGTTTATAGAGAGAGTCTCTCTGTCAGGGACCCCGTTTATAGAGAGAGTCTCTCTGTCAGGGACCCCGTTTATAGAGAGAGTCTCTCTGTCAGGGACCCCGTTTATAGAGAGACTCTCTGTCAGGGACCCCGTTTATAGAGAGAGTCTCTCTGTCAGGGACCCCGTTTATAGAGAGAGAGTCTCTCTGTCAGGGACCCCGTTTATAGAGAGAGTCTCTCTGTCAGGGACCCGGTTTATAGAGAGAGTCTCTTTGTTTGGGACTCCGTTTATAGAGAGAGTCTCTCTGTCTGGGACCCCGTTTATAGAGAGAGTTTCTGTCAGGGACCCCGTTTATAGAGAGAGAGTCTCTCTGTCAGGGATCCCGGTTATAGACAGAGTCTCTGTCAGGGACCCCGTTTATAGAGAGAGTCTCTCTGTCAGGGATCCCGTTTATTGAGAGAGTCTCTGTCAGTGACCCTGTTTATATAGAGAGTCTCTCTGTCAGGGACCCCGTTTATAGAGAGAATCTCTCTGTCAGGGACCCCTTTTATAGAGAGAGTCTCTCTGTCAGGGATCCCGTTTATAGAGATCTCTCTGTCAGGGACCCTGTTTATAGAGAGAGTCTCTCTGTCAGGGACCCCGTTTATAGAGAGAGTCTCTCTGTCAGGGACCCCGTTTATAGAGAGAGTCTCTCTGTCAGGGACCCCGTTTATAGAGAGAGTCTCTCTGTCAGGGACCCCGTTTAAAGACAGAGTCTCTCTGTCAGGAACCCCGTTTATAGAGGGAGTCTCTCTGTCAGGGACCCCGTTTATAGAGAGAGTTTCTGTCAGGGACCCCGTTTATAGAGAGAATCTATCTGTCAGGGACTCCATTTATAGAGAGAGTCTCTCTGTCAGGGACCACGTTTATATAGAGAGTCTCTGTCAGGGACCCCGTTTATAGAGAGAGTCTGTCTGTCAGGGACCACTTTTATAGAGAGAGTCTCTTTGTCAGGGACACCGTTTATAGAGAGAGAGTCTCTCTGTCAGGGACCCCGTTTATAGACAGAGTCTCTGGCAGGGGCCCCATTTATAGAGAGAGAGTCTCTGTCAGGGACGCCGTTTATAGAGAGAATCTCTCTGTCAGGGACCCCGTTTATAGAGAGAGTCTCTCTGTCAGGGACCCCGTTTATAGAGAGAGTCTCTCTGTCAGGGACCCCGTTTATAGAGAGAGTCTCTCTGTCAGGGACCCCGTTTATAGAGAGAGAGTCTCTCTGTCAGGGACCCCGTTTATAGAGAGAGTCTCTCTGTCAGGGACCCCGTTTATAGAGAGAGTCTCTCTGTCAGGGACCCCGTTCATAGAGAGAGTCTCTCTGTCAGGGACCCCGTCTATAGAGAGAGTCTCTCTGTCAGGGACCCCGTTTATAGAGAGAGTCTCTCTGTCAGGGACCCCGTTTATAGAGAGAGTCTCTCTGTCAGGGGACCCGTTTTTAGAGAGTCTCTGTCAGCTTCCCCGTTTATACAGAGTCTCTCTGTCAGGGACCCCGTTTATAGATATAGTCTCTCTGTCAGGGACCCCGTTTATAGAGAGAGTCTCTCTGTCAGGGACCCCGTTTATAGAGAGAGTCTCTCTGTCATGGACCCCGTTTAAAGACAGAGTATCTCTGTCAGGGACCCCGTTTATAGAGAGACTCTCTCTGTCAGGGACTCCATTTATAGAGAGAGTCTCTCTGTCAGGGACCCCGTTTATAGAGAGAGTCTCTCTGTCAGGGACCCCGTTTATAGAGAGAGAGTCTCTCTGTCAGGGACCCCGTTTATAGAGAGAGTCTCTCTGTCAGGGACCCCGCTTATAGAGAGAGTCTCTTTGTCTCCGACCCCGTTTATAGATAGAGTCTCTCTGTCTGGGACCCCGTTTATAGAGAGAGTTTCTGTCAGGGACCACATTTATAGAGAGAGAGTCTCTGTCAGGGACCCCGTTTATAGAGAGAGTCTCTCTGTCATGGACCCCGTTTATAGAGAGAAAGTCTCTGTCCGGGGCCTCCGTTTATAGAGAGAGTCTGTCTGTCAGGGACCCCGTTTATAGAGAGAGTCTCTCTGCCAGGGACCCCATTTATAGAGAGAGTCTCTCTGTCAGGGACCCGGTTTATAGAGAGAGAGTATCTCTGTCAGGGACCCCGTTTATAGAGAGATTCTCTCTGTCAGGGACCCCGTTTATAGAGAGAGTCTCTCTGTCAGGGACCCCGTTTATAGACAGAGTCTCTGTCAGGGACCCCGTTTATAGAGAGAGTCTCTCTGTCAGGGACCCCTTTTATAGAGAGAGTCTCTGTCAGGGACCCCGTTTATAGAGAGAGTCTCTGTCAGAGACCCCGTTTAGAGAGAGAGTCTCTCTGTCATGGACCCCGTTTATAGAGAGAAAGTCTCTGTCAGGGACCCCATTTATAGAGAGAGTCTCTCTGTCAGGGTCCCCGTTTATAGAGAGAGTCTCTCTGTCAGGGACCCCGTTTATAGAGAGAGTCTCTCTGTCAGGGAACCCGTTTATAGAGAGAGTCTCTTTGTTTGGGACTCCGTTTATAGAGAGAGTCTCTCTGTCTGGGACCCCGTTTATAGAGAGAGTTTCTGTCAGGGACCCCGTTTATAGAGAGAGAGTCTCTCTGTCAGGGACCCAGTTTATAGAGAGAGTCTCTCTGTCATGGACCCCGTTTATAGAGAGAAAGTCTCTGTCAGGGACCCCGTTTATAGAGAGAGTCTGTCTGTCAGGGACCCCATTTATAGAGAGAGTCTCTCTGTCAGGGACCTGGTTTATAGAGAGAGAGTCTCTCTGTTAGGGACCCCGTTTATAGAGAGAATCTCTCTGTCAGGGACCCCGTTTATAGAGAGAGAGTCTCTCTGTCAGGGATCCCGTTTATAGACAGGGTCTCTGTCAGGGACCCCGTTTATAGAGAGAGTCTCTGTCAGGGACCCCGTTTGTAGAGAGAGACTCAGTCAGAGACCCCGTTTATAGAGAGAGTCTGTCTGTCAGGGACCCCGTTTATAGAGAGAGTCTCTCTGTCAGGGACCCCGTTTATAGAGAGAGAGTCTCTCTGTCAGGGATCCCGGTTATAGACAGAGTCTCTGTCAGGGACCACGTTTATAGAGAGAGACTCTCTGTCAGGGATCCCGTTTATTGAGAGAGTCTCTGTCAGTGACCCTGTTTATATAGAGAGTCTCTCTGTCAGGGACCCCGTTTATAGAGAGAATCTCTCTGTCAGGGACCCCGTTTATAGAGAGAGTCTCTCTGTCAGGGATCCCGTTTATAGAGAGATCTCTCTGTCAGGGACCCCGTTTATAGAGAGAGTCTCTCTGTCAGGGACCCCGTTTATAGAGAGAGTCTCTCTGTCAGGGACCCCGTTTATAGAGAGAGTCTCTCTGTCAGGGACCCCGTTTATAGAGAGAGTCTCTCTGTCAGGGACCCCGTTTATAGAGAGAGTCTCTCTGTCAGGGACCCCGTCTATAGAGAGAGTCTCTCTGTCAGGGACCCCGTTTATAGAGAGAGTCTCTCTGTCAGGGACCCCGTTTATAGAGAGAGTCTCTGTCAGGGACCCCGTTTATAGAGAGATTCTCTCTGTCAGGGGCCCCGTTTTTAGAGAGTCTCTGTCAGCTTCCCCGTTTATACAGAGTCTCTCTGTCAGGGACCCCGTTTATAGAGAGAGAGTCTCTCTGTCAGGGACCCCGTTTATAGAGAGAGTCTCTCTGTCAGGGACCCCGTTTATAGAGAGAGTCTCTCTGTCAGGGACCCCGTTTAAAGACAGAGTATCTCTGTCAGGGACCCCGTTTATAGAGAGACTCTCTCTGTCAGGGACTCCATTTATAGAGAGAGTCTCTCTGTCAGGGACCCCGTTTATAGAGAGAGTCTCTCTGTCTGGGACCCCGTTTATAGAGAGAGTTTCTGTCAGGGACCCCGTTTATAGAGAGAGAGTCTCTCTGTCAGGGACCCAGTTTATAGAGAGAGTCTCTCTGTCATGGACCCCGTTTATAGAGAGAAAGTCTCTGTCAGGGACCCCGTTTATAGAGAGAGTCTGTCTGTCAGGGACCCCATTTATAGAGAGAGTCTCTCTGTCAGGGACCTGGTTTATAGAGAGAGAGTCTCTCTGTTAGGGACCCCGTTTATGGAGAGAATCTCTCTGTCAGGGACCCCGTTTATAGAGAGAGAGTGTCTCTGTCAGGGATCCCGTTTATAGACAGGGTCTCTGTCAGGGACCCCGTTTATAGAGAGAGTCTCTGTCAGGGACCCCGTTTGTAGAGAGAGACTCAGTCAGAGACCCCGTTTATAGAGAGAGTCTGTCTGTCAGGGACCCCGTTTATAGAGAGAGTCTCTCTGTCAGGGACCCCGTTTATAGAGAGAGAGTCTCTCTGTCAGGGATCCCGGTTATAGACAGAGTCTCTGTCAGGGACCACGTTTTTAGAGAGAGACTCTCTGTCAGGGATCCCGTTTATTGAGAGAGTCTCTGTCAGTGACCCTGTTTATATAGAGAGTCTCTCTGTCAGGGACCCCATTTATAGAGAGAATCTCTCTGTCAGGGACCCCGTTTATAGAGAGAGTCTCTCTGTCAGGGATCCCGTTTATAGAGAGATCTCTCTGTCAGGGACCCCGTTTATAGAGAGAGTCTCTCTGTCAGGGACCCCGTTTATAGAGAGAGTCTCTCTGTCAGGGACCCCGTTTATAGAGAGAGTCTCTCTGTCAGGGACCCCGTTTATAGAGAGAGTCTCTCTGTCAGGGACCCCGTTTATAGAGAGAGTCTCTCTGTCAGGGACCCCGTCTATAGAGAGAGTCTCTCTGTCAGGGACCCCGTTTATAGAGAGAGTCTCTCTGTCAGGGACCCCGTTTATAGAGAGAGTCTCTGTCAGGGACCCCGTTTATAGAGAGAGTCTCTCTGTCAGGGGCCCCGTTTTTAGAGAGTCTCTGTCAGCTTCCCCGTTTATACAGAGTCTCTCTGTCAGGGACCCCGTTTATAGAGAGAGAGTCTCTCTGTCAGGGACCCCGTTTATAGAGAGAGTCTCTCTGTCAGGGACCCCGTTTATAGAGAGAGTCTCTCTGTCAGGGACCCCGTTTAAAGACAGAGTATCTCTGTCAGGGACCCCGTTTATAGAGAGACTCTCTCTGTCAGGGACTCCATTTATAGAGAGAGTCTCTCTGTCAGGGACCCCGTTTATAGAGAGAGTCTCTTTCAGGGACCCCGTTCATAGAGAGAGTCTGTCTGTCAGGGACCCCTTTTATAGAGAGAGTCTGTCTGTCAGGGACCCCGATTATAGAGAGAGTCTCTTTGTCAGGGACCCCGTTTATAGAGAGAGTCCCTGTCAGATACCCCGTTTATAGAGAGAGAGTCTCTGTCAGGGATCACGTTTATAGAGAGAGTCTCTCTGTCATGGACCCCGTTTATAGAGAGAAAGTCTCTGTCAGGGACCCCATTTATAGAGAGAGTCTCTCTGTCAGGGACCCCGTTTATAGAGAGAGTCTCTCTGTCAGGGACCCCGTTTATAGAGAGAGTCTCTCTGTCAGGGACACCGTTTATAGAGAGAGTCTCTCTGTCAGGGACCCCGTTTATAGAGAGACTCTCTGTCAGGGACCCCGTTTATAGAGAGAGTCTCTCTGTCAGGGACCCCGTTTATAGAGAGAGAGTCTCTCTGTCAGGGACCCCGTTTATAGAGAGAGTCTCTCTGTCAGGGACCCGGTTTATAGAGAGAGTCTCTTTGTTTGGGACTCCGTTTATAGAGAGAGTCTCTCTGACTGAGACCCCGTTTATAAAGAGAGTTTCTGTCAGGGACCCCATTTATAGAGAGAGAGTCTCTCTGTCAGGGACGCGGTTTATAGAGAGAGAGTCTCTCTGTCAGGGACCCCGTTTATAGAGAGAATCTCTCTGTCAGGGACCCCGTTTATAGAGAGAGAGTCTCTCTGTCAGGGACCCCGTTTATAGAGAGAGTCTCTGTCAGGGACCCCGTTTATAGAGAGAGACTCTGTCAGAGACCCCGTTTATAGAGAGAGTCTGTCTGTCAGGGACCCCGTTTATAGAGAGAGTCTCTCTGTCAGGGACCCCGTTTATAGAGAGAGAGTCTCTCTGTCAGGGATCCCGGTTACAGACAGCGTCTCTGTCAGGGACCCCGTTTATAGAGAGAGTCTCTCTGTCAGGGATCCCGTTTATTGAGAGAGTCTCTGTCAGTGACCCTGTTTATATAGAGAGTCTCTCTGTCAGGGACCCCGTTTATAGAGAGAATCTCTCTGTCAGGGACCCCGTTTATAGAGAGAGTCTCTCTGTCAGGGATCCCGTTTATAGAGAGATCTCCCTGTCAGGGACCCCGTTTATAGAGAGAGTCTCTCTGTCAGGGACCCCGTTTATAGAGAGAGTCTCTCTGTCAGGGACCCCGTTTATAGAGAGAGTCTCTCTGTCAGGGACCCCGTTTATAGAGAGAGTCTCTCTGTCAGGGACCCCTTTTATAGAGAGACTCTCTGTCAGGGACCCCGTTTATAGAGAGAGTCTCTCTGTCAGGGACCCCGTTTATAGAGAGAGAGTCTCTCTGTCAGGGACCCGGTTTATAGAGAGAGTCTCTTTGTTTGGGACTCCGTTTATAGAGAGAGTCTCTCTGTCTGGGACCCCGTTTATAGAGAGAGTTTCTGTCAGGGACCCCGTTTATAGAGAGAGAGTCTCTCTGTCAGGGACCCCGTTTATAGAGAGAGTCTCTCTGTCATGGACCCCGTTTATAGAGAGAAAGTCTCTGTCAGGGACCCCGTTTATAGAGAGAGTCTGTCTGTCAGGGACCCCATTTATAGAAAGAGTCTCTCTGTCAGGGACCCGGTTTATAGAGAGAGAGTCTCTCTGTCAGGGATCCCGTTTATAGAGAGAATCTCTCTGTCAGGGACCCCGTTTATAGAGAGAGAGTCTCTCTGTCAGGGATCCCGTTTATAAACAGGGTCTCTGTCAGGGACCCCGTTTATAGAGAGAGTCTCTGTCAGGGACCCCGTTTATAGAGAGAGACTCTGTCAGAGACCCCGTTTATAGAGAGAGTCTGTCTGTCAGGGACCCCGTTTATAGAGAGAGTCTCTCTGTCAGGGACCCCGTTTATAGAAAGAGAGTCTCTCTGTCAGGGATCCCGGTTATAGACAGAGTCTCTGTCAGGGACCCCGTTTATAGAGAGAGTCTCTCTGTCAGGGATCCCGTTTATTGAGAGAGTCTCTGACAGTGACCCTGTTTATATAGAGAGTCTCTCTGTCAGGGACCCCGTTTATAGAGAAAATATCTCTGTCAGGGACCCCGTGTATAGAGAGAGTCTCTCTGTCAGTGATCCCGTTTATAGAGAGATCTCTCTGTCAGGGACCCTGTTTATAGAGAGAGTCTCTCTGTCAGGGACCCCGTTTATAGAGAGAGTCTCTCTGTCAGGGACACCGTTTATAGAGAGAGTCTCTCTGTCAGGGACCCCGTTTATAGAGAGAGTCTCTCTGTCAGGGACCCCGTTTATAGAGAGAGTCTCTCTGTCAGGGACCCCGTTCATAGAGAGAGTCTCTCTGTCAGGGACCCCGTCTATAGAGAGAGTCTCTCTGTCAGGGACCCCGTTTATAGAGAGAGTCTCTCTGTCAGGGACCCCGTTTATAGAGAGAGTCTCTCTGTCAGGGGCCCCGTTTTTAGAGAGTCTCTGTCAGCTTCCCCGTTTATACAGAGTCTCTCTGTCAGGGACCCCGTTTATAGATATAGTCTCTCTGTCAGGGACCCCGTTTATAGAGAGAGTCTCTCTGTCAGGGACCCCGTTTATAGAGAGAGTCTCTCTGTCAGGGACCCCGTTTAAAGACAGAGTATCTCTGTCAGGGACCCCGTTTATAGAGAGACTCTCTCTGTCAGGGACTCCATTTATAGAGAGAGTCTCTCTGTCAGGGACCCCGTTTATAGAGAGAGTCTCTCTGTCAGGGACCCCGTTTATAGAGAGAGAGTCTCTCTGTCAGGGACCCCGTTTATAGAGAGAGTCTCTCTGTCAGGGACCCCGCTTATAGAGAGAGTCTCTTTGTCTCCGACCCCGTTTATAGATAGAGTCTCTCTGTCTGGGACCCCGTTTATAGAGAGAGTTTCTGTCAGGGACCACATTTATAGAGAGAGAGTCTCTGTCAGGGACCCCGTTTATAGAGAGAGTCTCTCTGTCATGGACCCCGTTTATAGAGAGAAAGTCTCTGTCCGGGGCCTCCGTTTATAGAGAGAGTCTGTCTGTCAGGGACCCCGTTTATAGAGAGAGTCTCTCTGCCAGGGACCCCATTTATAGAGAGAGTCTCTCTGTCAGGGACCCGGTTTATAGAGAGAGAGTATCTCTGTCAGGGACCCCGTTTATAGAGAGATTCTCTCTGTCAGGGACCCCGTTTATAGAGAGAGTCTCTCTGTCAGGGACCCCGTTTATAGAGAGAATCTCTCTGTCAGGGACCCCGTTTATAGAGAGAGTCTCTCTGTCAGGGATCCCGTTTATAGAGAGATCTCTCTGTCAGGGACCCCGTTTATAGAGAGAGTCTCTCTGTCAGGGACCCCGTTTATAGAGAGAGTCTCTCTGTCAGGGACCCCGTTTATAGAGAGAGTCTCTCTGTCAGGGACCCCGTTTATAGAGAGAGTCTGTCTGTCAGGGACCCCGTTTATAGAGAGAGTCTCTCTGTCAGGGACCCCGTCTATAGAGAGAGTCTCTCTGTCAGGGACCCCGTTTATAGAGAGAGTCTCTCTGTCAGGGACCCCGTTTATAGAGAGATTCTCTGTCAGGGACCCCGTTTATAGAGAGAGTCTCTCTGTCAGGGGCCCCGTTTTTAGAGAGTCTCTGTCAGCTTCCCCGTTTATACAGAGTCTCTCTGTCAGGGACCCCGTTTATAGAGAGAGAGTCTCTCTGTCAGGGACCCCGTTTATAGAGAGAGTCTCTCTGTCAGGGACCCCGTTTATAGAGAGAGTCTCTCTGTCAGGGACCCCGTTTAAAGACAGAGTATCTCTGTCAGGGACCCCGTTTATAGAGAGACTCTCTCTGTCAGGGACTCCATTTATAGAGAGAGTCTCTCTGTCAGGGACCCCGTTTATAGAGAGAGTCTCTGTCAGGGACCCCGTTCATAGAGAGAGTCTGTCTGTCAGGGACCCCTTTTATAGAGAGAGTCTGTCTGTCAGGGACCCCGATTATAGAGAGAGTCTCTTTGTCAGGGACCCCGTTTATAGAGAGAGTCCCTGTCAGAGACCCCGTTTATAGAGAGAGAGTCTCTGTCAGGGACCACGTTTATAGAGAGAGTCTCTCTGTCATGGACCCCGTTTATAGAGAGAAAGTCTCTGTCAGGGACCCCATTTATAGAGAGAGTCTCTCTGTCAGGGACCCCGTTTATAGAGAGAGTCTCTCTGTCAGGGACCCCGTTTATAGAGAGAGTCTCTCTGTCAGGGACACCGTTTATAGAGAGAGTCTCTCTGTCAGGGACCCCGTTTATAGAGAGACTCTCTGTCAGGGACCCCGTTTATAGAGAGAGTCTCTCTGTCAGGGACCCCGTTTATAGAGAGAGAGTCTCTCTGTCAGGGACCCCGTTTATAGAGAGAGTCTCTCTGTCAGGGACCCGGTTTATAGAGAGAGTCTCTTTGTTTGGGACTCCGTTTATAGAGAGAGTCTCTCTGACTGAGACCCCGTTTATAGAGAGAGTTTCTGTCAGGGACCCCATTTATAGAGAGAGAGTCTCTCTGTCAGGGACGCGGTTTATAGAGAGAGTCTCTCTGTCAGGGACCCCGTTTATAGAGAGAATCTCTCTGTCAGGGACCCCGTTTATAGAGAGAGAGTCTCTCTGTCAGGGATCCCGTTTATAGACAGGGTCTCTGTCAGGGACCCCGTTTATAGAGAGAGTCTCTGTCAGGGACCCCGTTTATACAGAGTCTCTCTGTCAGGGACCCCGTTTATAGAGAGAGAGTCTCTCTGTCAGGGACCCCGTTTATAGAGAGAGTCTCTCTGTCAGGGACCCCGTTTATAGAGAGAGTCTCTCTGTCAGGGACCCCGTTTAAAGACAGAGTATCTCTGTCAGGGACCCCGTTTATAGAGAGACTCTCTCTGTCAGGGACTCCATTTATAGAGAGAGTCTCTCTGTCAGGGACCCCGTTTATAGAGAGAGTCTCTGTCAGGGACCCCGTTCATAGAGAGAGTCTGTCTGTCAGGGACCCCTTTTATAGAGAGAGTCTGTCTGTCAGGGACCCCGATTATAGAGAGAGTCTCTTTGTCAGGGACCCCGTTTATAGAGAGAGTCCCTGTCAGAGACCCCGTTTATAGAGAGAGAGTCTCTGTCAGGGACCACGTTTATAGAGAGAGTCTCTCTGTCATGGACCCCGTTTATAGAGAGAAAGTCTCTGTCAGGGACCCCATTTATAGAGAGAGTCTCTCTGTCAGGGACCCCGTTTATAGAGAGAGTCTCTCTGTCAGGGACCCCGTTTATAGAGAGAGTCTCTCTGTCAGGGACACCGTTTATAGAGAGAGTCTCTCTGTCAGGGACCCCGTTTATAGAGAGACTCTCTGTCAGGGACCCCGTTTATAGAGAGAGTCTCTCTGTCAGGGACCCCGTTTATAGAGAGAGAGTCTCTCTGTCAGGGACCCCGTTTATAGAGAGAGTCTCTCTGTCAGGGACCCGGTTTATAGAGAGAGTCTCTTTGTTTGGGACTCCGTTTATAGAGAGAGTCTCTCTGACTGAGACCCCGTTTATAGAGAGAGTTTCTGTCAGGGACCCCATTTATAGAGAGAGAGTCTCTCTGTCAGGGACGCGGTTTATAGAGAGAGAGTCTCTCTGTCAGGGACCCCGTTTATAGAGAGAATCTCTCTGTCAGGGACCCCGTTTATAGAGAGAGAGTCTCTCTGTCAGGGATCCCGTTTATAGACAGGGTCTCTGTCAGGGACCCCGTTTATAGAGAGAGTCTCTGTCAGGGACCCCGTTTATAGAGAGAGACTCTGTCAGAGACCCCGTTTATAGAGAGAGTCTGTCTGTCAGGGACCCCGTTTATAGAGAGAGTCTCTCTGTCAGGGACCCCGTTTATAGAGAGAGAGTCTCTCTGTCAGGGATCCCGGTTACAGACAGAGTCTCTGTCAGGGACCCCGTTTATAGAGAGAGTCTCTCTGTCAGGGATCCCGTTTATTGAGAGAGTCTCTGTCAGTGACCCTGTTTATATAGAGAGTCTCTCTGTCAGGGACCCCGTTTATAGAGAGAATCTCTCTGTCAGGGACCCCGTTTATAGAGAGAGTCTCTCTGTCAGGGATCCCGTTTATAGAGAGATCTCCCTGTCAGGGACCCCGTTTATAGAGAGAGTCTCTCTGTCAGGGACCCCGTTTATAGAGAGAGTCTCTCTGTCAGGGACCCCGTTTATAGAGAGAGTCTCTCTGTCAGGGACCCCGTTTATAGAGAGAGTCTCTCTGTCAGGGACCCCTTTTATAGAGAGACTCTCTGTCAGGGACCACGTTTATAGAGAGAGTCTCTCTGTCAGGGACCCCGTTTATAGAGAGAGAGTCTCTCTGTCAGGGACCCCGTTTATAGAGAGAGTCTCTCTGTCAGGGACCCGGTTTATAGAGAGAGTCTCTTTGTTTGGGACTCCGTTTATAGAGAGAGTCTCTCTGTCTGGGACCCCGTTTATAGAGAGAGTTTCTGTCAGGGACCCCGTTTATAGAGAGAGAGTCTCTCTGTCAGGGACCCCGTTTATAGAGAGAGTCTCTCTGTCATGGACCCCGTTTATAGAGAGAAAGTCTCTGTCAGGGACCCCGTTTATAGAGAGAGTCTGTCTGTCAGGGACCCCATTTATAGAGAGAGTCTCTCTGTCAGGGACCCGGTTTATAGAGAGAGAGTCTCTCTGTCAGGGATCCCGTTTATAGAGAGAATCTCTCTGTCAGGGACCCCGTTTTTAGAGAGAGAGTCTCTCTGTCAGGGATCCCGTTTATAGACAGGGTCTCTGTCAGGGACCCCGTTTATAGAGAGAGTCTCTGTCAGGGACCCCGTTTATAGAGAGAGACTCTGTCAGAGACCCCGTTTATAGAGAGAGTCTGTCTGTCAGGGACCCCGTTTATAGAGAGAGTCTCTCTGTCAGGGACCCCGTTTATAGAAAGAGAGTCTCTCTGTCAGGGATCCCGGTTATAGACAGAGTCTCTGTCAGGGACCCCGTTTATAGAGAGAGTCTCTCTGTCAGGGATCCCGTTTATAGAGAGATCTCTCTGTCAGGGACCCCGTTTATAGAGAGAGTCTCTCTGTCTGGGACCCCGTTTATAGAGAGAGTTTCTGTCAGGGACCCCGTTTATAGAGAGAGAGTCTCTCTGTCAGGGACCCAGTTTATAGAGAGAGTCTCTCTGTCATGGACCCCGTTTATAGAGAGAAAGTCTCTGTCAGGGACCCCGTTTATAGAGAGAGTCTGTCTGTCAGGGACCCCATTTATAGAGAGAGTCTCTCTGTCAGGGACCTGGTTTATAGAGAGAGAGTCTCTCTGTTAGGGACCCCGTTTATAGAGAGAATCTCTCTGTCAGGGACCCCGTTTATAGAGAGAGAGTGTCTCTGTCAGGGATCCCGTTTATAGACAGGGTCTCTGTCAGGGACCCCGTTTATAGAGAGAGTCTCTGTCAGGGACCCCGTTTGTAGAGAGAGACTCAGTCAGAGACCCCGTTTATAGAGAGAGTCTGTCTGTCAGGGACCCCGTTTATAGAGAGAGTCTCTCTGTCAGGGACCCCGTTTATAGAGAGAGAGTCTCTCTGTCAGGGATCCCGGTTATAGACAGAGTCTCTGTCAGGGACCACGTTTTTAGAGAGAGACTCTCTGTCAGGGATCCCGTTTATTGAGAGAGTCTCTGTCAGTGACCCTGTTTATATAGAGAGTCTCTCTGTCAGGGACCCCATTTATAGAGAGAATCTCTCTGTCAGGGACCCCGTTTATAGAGAGAGTCTCTCTGTCAGGGATCCCGTTTATAGAGAGATCTCTCTGTCAGGGACCCCGTTTATAGAGAGAGTCTCTCTGTCAGGGACCCCGTTTATAGAGAGAGTCTCTCTGTCAGGGACCCCGTTTATAGAGAGAGTCTCTCTGTCAGGGACCCCGTTTATAGAGAGAGTCTCTCTGTCAGGGACCCCGTTTATAGAGAGAGTCTCTCTGTCAGGGACCCCGTCTATAGAGAGAGTCTCTCTGTCAGGGACCCCGTTTATAGAGAGAGTCTCTCTGTCAGGGACCCCGTTTATAGAGAGAGTCTCTGTCAGGGACCCCGTTTATAGAGAGAGTCTCTCTGTCAGGGGCCCCGTTTTTAGAGAGTCTCTGTCAGCTTCCCCGTTTATACAGAGTCTCTCTGTCAGGGACCCCGTTTATAGAGAGAGAGTCTCTCTGTCAGGGACCCCGTTTATAGAGAGAGTCTCTCTGTCAGGGACCCCGTTTATAGAGAGAGTCTCTCTGTCAGGGACCCCGTTTAAAGACAGAGTATCTCTGTCAGGGACCCCGTTTATAGAGAGACTCTCTCTGTCAGGGACTCCATTTATAGAGAGAGTCTCTCTGTCAGGGACCCCGTTTATAGAGAGAGTCTCTTTCAGGGACCCCGTTCATAGAGAGAGTCTGTCTGTCAGGGACCCCTTTTATAGAGAGAGTCTGTCTGTCAGGGACCCCGATTATAGAGAGAGTCTCTTTGTCAGGGACCCCGTTTATAGAGAGAGTCCCTGTCAGAGACCCCGTTTATAGAGAGAGAGTCTCTGTCAGGGATCACGTTTATAGAGAGAGTCTCTCTGTCATGGACCCCGTTTATAGAGAGAAAGTCTCTGTCAGGGACCCCATTTATAGAGAGAGTCTCTCTGTCAGGGACCCCGTTTATAGAGAGAGTCTCTCTGTCAGGGACCCCGTTTATAGAGAGAGTCTCTCTGTCAGGGACACCGTTTATAGAGAGAGTCTCTCTGTCAGGGACCCCGTTTATAGAGAGACTCTCTGTCAGGGACCCCGTTTATAGAGAGAGTCTCTCTGTCAGGGACCCCGTTTATAGAGAGAGAGTCTCTCTGTCAGGGACCCCGTTTATAGAGAGAGTCTCTCTGTCAGGGACCCGGTTTATAGAGAGAGTCTCTTTGTTTGGGACTCCGTTTATAGAGAGAGTCTCTCTGACTGAGACCCCGTTTATAAAGAGAGTTTCTGTCAGGGACCCCATTTATAGAGAGAGAGTCTCTCTGTCAGGGACGCGGTTTATAGAGAGAGAGTCTCTCTGTCAGGGACCCCGTTTATAGAGAGAATCTCTCTGTCAGGGACCCCGTTTATAGAGAGAGAGTCTCTCTGTCAGGGACCCCGTTTATAGAGAGAGTCTCTGTCAGGGACCCCGTTTATAGAGAGAGACTCTGTCAGAGACCCCGTTTATAGAGAGAGTCTGTCTGTCAGGGACCCCGTTTATAGAGAGAGTCTCTCTGTCAGGGACCCCGTTTATAGAGAGAGAGTCTCTCTGTCAGGGATCCCGGTTACAGACAGAGTCTCTGTCAGGGACCCCGTTTATAGAGAGAGTCTCTCTGTCAGGGATCCCGTTTATTGAGAGAGTCTCTGTCAGTGACCCTGTTTATATAGAGAGTCTCTCTGTCAGGGACCCCGTTTATAGAGAGAATCTCTCTGTCAGGGACCCCGTTTATAGAGAGAGTCTCTCTGTCAGGGATCCCGTTTATAGAGAGATCTCCCTGTCAGGGACCCCGTTTATAGAGAGAGTCTCTCTGTCAGGGACCCCGTTTATAGAGAGAGTCTCTCTGTCAGGGACCCCGTTTATAGAGAGAGTCTCTCTGTCAGGGACCCCGTTTATAGAGAGAGTCTCTCTGTCAGGGACCCCTTTTATAGAGAGACTCTCTGTCAGGGACCCCGTTTATAGAGAGAGTCTCTCTGTCAGGGACCCCGTTTATAGAGAGAGAGTCTCTCTGTCAGGGACCCGGTTTATAGAGAGAGTCTCTTTGTTTGGGACTCCGTTTATAGAGAGAGTCTCTCTGTCTGGGACCCCGTTTATAGAGAGAGTTTCTGTCAGGGACCCCGTTTATAGAGAGAGAGTCTCTCTGTCAGGGACCCCGTTTATAGAGAGAGTCTCTCTGTCATGGACCCCGTTTATAGAGAGAAAGTCTCTGTCAGGGACCCCGTTTATAGAGAGAGTCTGTCTGTCAGGGACCCCATTTATAGAGAGAGTCTCTCTGTCAGGGACCCGGTTTATAGAGAGAGAGTCTCTCTGTCAGGGATCCCGTTTATAGAGAGAATCTCTCTGTCAGGGACCCCGTTTATAGAGAGAGAGTCTCTCTGTCAGGGATCCCGTTTATAAACAGGGTCTCTGTCAGGGACCCCGTTTATAGAGAGAGTCTCTGTCAGGGACCCCGTTTATAGAGAGAGACTCTGTCAGAGACCCCGTTTATAGAGAGAGTCTGTCTGTCAGGGACCCCGTTTATAGAGAGAGTCTCTCTGTCAGGGACCCCGTTTATAGAAAGAGAGTCTCTCTGTCAGGGATCCCGGTTATAGACAGAGTCTCTGTCAGGGACCCCGTTTATAGAGAGAGTCTCTCTGTCAGGGATCCCGTTTATTGAGAGAGTCTCTGACAGTGACCCTGTTTATATAGAGAGTCTCTCTGTCAGGGACCCCGTTTATAGAGAAATATCTCTGTCAGGGACCCCGTGTATAGAGAGAGTCTCTCTGTCAGGGATCCCGTTTATAGAGAGATCTCTCTGTCAGTGACCCTGTTTATAGAGAGAGTCTCTCTGTCAGGGACCCCGTTTATAGAGAGAGTCTCTCTGTCAGGGACACCGTTTATAGAGAGAGTCTCTCTGTCAGGGACCCCGTTTATAGAGAGAGTCTCTCTGTCAGGGACCCCGTTTATAGAGAGAGTCTCTCTGTCAGGGACCCCGTTCATAGAGAGAGTCTCTCTGTCAGGGACCCCGTCTATAGAGAGAGTCTCTCTGTCAGGGACCCCGTTTATAGAGAGAGTCTCTCTGTCAGGGACCCCGTTTATAGAGAGCGTCTCTCTGTCAGGGGCCCCGTTTTTAGAGAGTCTCTGTCAGCTTCCCCGTTTATACAGAGTCTCTCTGTCAGGGACCCCGTTTATAGAGAGAGTCTCTCTGTCAGGGACCCCGTTTATAGAGAGAGTCTCTCTGTCAGGGACCCCGTTTATAGAGAGAGTCTCTCTGTCAGGGACCCCGTTTATAGAGAGAGTATCTCTGTCAGGGACCCCGTTTATAGAGAGACTCTCTCTGTCAGGGACTCCATTTATAGAGAGAGTCTCTCTGTCAGGGACCCCGTTTATAGAGAGAGTCTCTCTGTCAGGGACCCCGTTTATAGAGAGAGAGTCTCTCTGTCAGGGACCCCGTTTATAGAGAGAGTCTCTCTGTCAGGGACCCCGCTTTATAGAGAGAGTCTCTTGTCAGGACCCCGTTTATAGAGAGAGTCTCTCTGTCAGGGACCCCGTTTATAGAGAGAGTTCTCTGTCAGGGACCACAGTTTATAGAGAGAGTCTCTCTGTCAGGGACCCCGTTTATAGAGAGAGTCTCTCTGTCAGGGACCCCGTTTATAGAGAGAAGTCCTCTGTCAGGGACCCCGTTTATAGAGAGAGTCTCTCTGTCAGGGACCCCGTTTATAGAGAGAGTCTCTCTGTCAGGGACCCTGTTTATATAGAGAGTCTCTCTGTCAGGGACCCCGTTTATAGAGAAAATATCTCTGTCAGGGACCCCGTTTATAGAGAGAGTCTCTCTGTCAGGGACCCCGTTTATAGAGAGAGTCTCTCTGTCAGGGACCCCGTTCATAGAGAGAGTCTCTCTGTCAGGGACCCCGTTTATAGAGAGAGTCTCTCTGTCAGGGACCCGTTTATAGAGAGAGTCTCTCTGTCAGGGACCCCGTTTATAGAGAGAGTCTCTCTGTCAGGGACCCCGTTTATAGAGAGAGTCTCTCTGTCAGGACCCCGTTTATAGAGAGAGTCTCTCTGTCAGGGACCCCGTTTATAGAGAGAGTCTCTCTGTCAGGGACCCCGTTTATAGAGAGAGTCTCTGTCAGGGACCCCGTTTATAGAGAGAGTCTCTCTGTCAGGGACCCCGTTTATAGAGAGAGTCTCTCTGTCAGGGACCCCGTTTATAGAGAGAGTCTCTCTGTCAGGGACCCCGTTTATAGAGAGAGTCTCTCTGTCAGGGACCCCGTTTATAGAGAGAGTCTCTGTCAGGGACCCCGTTTATAAGAGAGTCTCTCTGTCAGGGACCCCGTTTATAGAGAGGAGTCTCTCTGTCAGGGACCCCGTTTATAGAGAGAGTCTCTCTGTCAGGGACCCCGTTTATAGAGAGAGTCTCTCTGTCAGGGACCCCGTTTATAGAGAGAGTTCTCTGTCAGGGACCCCGTTTATAGAGAGAGTCTCTCTGTCAGGGACCCGTTTATAGAGAGAGAGTCTCTCTGTCAGGGACCCCGTTTATAGAGAGAGTCTCTCTGTCAGGGACCCCGTTTATAGAGAGAGGTCTCTCTGTCAGGGACCCCGTTTATAGAGAGAGTCTCTCTGTCAGGGACCCCGTTTATAGAGAGAGTCTCTGTCAGGGACCCCGTTTATAGAGAGAGTCTCTGTCAGGGACCCCGTTTATAGAGAGAGTCTCTGTCAGGGACCCCGTTTATAGAGAGAGTCTCTCTGTCAGGGACCCCGTTTATAGAGAGAGTCTCTCTGTCAGGGACCCCGTTTATAGAGAGAGTCTCTCTGTCAGGGACCCCAGTTTATAGAGAGAGTCTCTCTGTCAGGGACCCCGTTTATAGAGAGAGTCTCTCTGTCAGGGACCCCGTTTATAGAGAGAGTCTCTCTGTCAGGGACCCCGTTTATAGAGAGAGTCTCTCTGTCAGGGACCCCGTTTATAGAGAGAGTCTCTCTGTCAGGGACCCCGTTTATAGAGAGAGTCTCTCTGTCAGGGACCCCGTTTATAGAGAGAGTCTCTCTGTCAGGGACCCCGTTTATAGAGAGAGTCTCTCTGTCAGGGACCCCGTTTATAGAGAGAGTCTCTCTGTCAGGGACCCCGTTTATAGAGAGAGAAGTCTCTCTGTCAGGGACCCCGTTTATAGAGAGAGTCTCTCTGTCAGGGACCCCGTTATAGAGAGAGTCTCTCTGTCAGGGACCCCGTTTATAAGAGAGAGTCTCTCTTGTCAGGGACCCCGTTTATAGAGAGATCTCTCTGTAGGACCCCTGGTTTATAGGAGAGAGTAGTCTCCTCTGTCAGGGATCCCGTTTATAGAGAGGCTCTCTGTCAGGGACCCCGTTTATAGAGAGAGTCTCTGTCAGGGACCCCGTTATAGAGGAGGAGTCTCTGTCAGGGACCCCGTTTTATAGAGAGAGTCGTCTGTCAGGGACCCCGATTATAGAGAGAGTACTCTGTCAGTGACCCCGTTTATAAGAGAGAGTCTCTATGTCAGGGACCCCGTTTATAGAGAGAGTCATCTCTGTCAGGGACCCCGTTTATAGAGAGAGTCCTCTCTGTCAGGGATCCCCGTTTATAGGAGAGTCTCTGTCAGGGACACGTTTATAGAGAGAGTCTCTCTGTCAGGGACCCCGTTTATAGAGAGAGTCTCTGTCAGGGACCCCGTTTATAGAGAGAGTCTCTCTGTCAGGGACCCCGTTTATAGAGAGAGTCTCTCTGTCAGGGACCCCGTTTATAGAGAGAGTCTCTCTGTCAGGGACCCCGTTTATAGAGAGAGTCTCTCTGTCAGGGACCCCGTTTATAGAGAGAGTCTCTCTGTCAGGGACCCCGTTTATAGAGAGAGTCTCTCTGTCAGGGACCCGTTTATAGAGAGAGTCTCTCTGTCAGGGACCCCGTTTATAGAGAGAGTCTCTCTGTCAGGGACCCCGTTTATAGAGAGAGTCTCTCTGTCAGGGACCCCGTTTATAGAGAGAGTCTCTCTGTCAGGGACCCCGTTTATAGAGAGAGTCTCTCTGTCAGGGACCCCGTTTATAGAGAGAGTCTCTCTGTCAGGGACCCCGTTTATAGAGAGAGTCTCTCTGTCAGGGACCCCGTTTATAGAGAGAGTCTCTCTGTCAGGAGACCCCCGTTTATAGAGAGAGTCTCTGTCAGGGACCCCGTTTATAGAGAGAGTCTCTCTGTCAGGGACCCCGTTTATAGAGAGAGTCTCTCTGTCAGGGACCCCGTTTATAGAGAGAGTCTCTCTGTCAGGGACCCCGTTTATAGAGAGAGAGTCTCTCTGTCAGGGATCCCGTTTATAGACAGAGTCTCTGTCAGGGACCCCGTTTATAGAGAGAGTCTCTCTGTCAGGGACCCCGTTTATAGAGAGAGACTCTGTCAGAGACCCCGTTTATAGAGAGAGTCTGTCTGTCAGGGACCCCGTTTATAGAGAGAGTCTCTCTGTCAGGGACCCCGTTTATAGAGAGAGTCTCTCTGTCAGGGACCCTGTTTATAGAGAGAGTCTCTGTCAGGGACCCCGTTTATAGAGAGAGTCTCTCTGTCAGGGATCCCGTTTATAGAGAGAGTCTCTGTCAGGGACCCCGTTTATAGAGAGAGTCTCTCTGTCAGGGACCCCGTTTATAGAGAGAGTCTCTCTGTCAGGGACCCCGTTTATAGAGAGAGTCTCTCTGTCAGGGACCCCGTTTATAGAGAGAGTCTCTCTGTCAGGGACCCCGTTTATAGAGAGAGTCTCTCTGTCAGGGACCCCGTTTATAGAGAGAGTCTCTCTGTCAGGGACCCCGTTTATAGAGAGAGTCTCTCTGTCAGGGACCCCGTTTATAGAGAGAGTCTCTCTGTCAGGGACCCCGTTTATAGAGAGAGTCTCTCTGTCAGGGACCCCGTTTATAGAGAGAGTCTCTCTGTCAGGGACCCCGTTTATAGAGAGAGTCTCTCTGTCAGGGACCCCGTTTATAGAGAGAGTCTCTCTGTCAGGGACCCCGTTTATAGAGAGAGTCTCTCTGTCAGGGACCCCGTTTATAGAGAGAGTCTCTCTGTCAGGGACCCCGTTTATAGAGAGAGTCTCTCTGTCAGGGACCCGTTTATAGAGAGAGTCTCTCTGTCAGGGACCCCGTTTATAGAGAGAGTCTCTCTGTCAGGGACCCCGTTTATAGAGAGAGTCTCTGTCAGGGACCCCGTTTATAGAGAGAGTCTCTCTGTCAGGGACCCCGTTTATAGAGAGAGTCTCTCTGTCAGGGACCCCGTTTATAGAGAGAGAGTCTCTCTGTCAGGGATCCCGTTTATAGAGAGAGTCTCTCTGTCAGGGACCCCGTTTATAGAGAGAGAGTCTCTCTGTCAGGGACCCGTTTATAGAGAGAGGTCTCTGTCAGGGACCCCGTTTATAGAGAGAGTCTCTGTCAGGGACCCCGTTTATAGAGAGAGTCTCTGTCAGGGACCCCGTTTATAGAGAGAGTCTGTCTGTCAGGGACCCCGTTTATAGAGAGAGTCTCTCTGTCAGGGACCCCGTTTATAGAGAGAGTCTCTCTGTCAGGGACCCCGGTTATAGAGAGAGTCTCTGTCAGGGACCCCGTTTATAGAGAGAGTCTCTCTGTCAGGGATCCCGTTTATAGAGAGAGTCTCTCTGTCAGGGACCCGTTTATAGAGAGAGTCTCTCTGTCAGGGACCCCGTTTATAGAGAGAGTCTCTCTGTCAGGGACCCCGTTTATAGAGAGAGTCTCTCTGTCAGGGACCCCGTTTATAGAGAGAGTCTCTCTGTCAGGGACCCCGTTTATAGAGAGAGTCTCTCTGTCAGGGACCCCGTTTATAGAGAGAGTCTCTCTGTCAGGGACCCCGTTTATAGAGAGAGTCTCTCTGTCAGGGACCCCGTTTATAGAGAGAGTCTCTCTGTCAGGGACCCCGTTTATAGAGAGAGTCTCTGTCAGGGACCCCGTTTATAGAGAGAGTCTCTCTGTCAGGGACCCCGTTTATAGAGAGAGTCTCTCTGTCAGGGACCCCGTTTATAGAGAGAGTCTCTCTGTCAGGGACCCCGTTTATAGAGAGAGTCTCTCTGTCAGGGACCCCGTTTATAGAGAGAGTCTCTCTGTCAGGGACCCCGTTTATAGAGAGAGTCTCTCTGTCAGGGACCCCGTTTATAGAGAGAGTCTCTCTGTCAGGGACCCCGTTTATAGAGAGAGTCTCTCTGTCAGGGACCCCCGTTTATAGAGAGAGTCTCTCTGTCAGGGACCCCGTTTATAGAGAGAGTCTCTGTCAGGGACCCCGTTATAGAGAGAGAGTCTTCTGTCAGGGACCCCGTTTATAGAGAGAGTCTCTCTGTCAGGGACCCCGTTTATAGAGAGAGTCTCTCTGTCAGGGACCCCGTTTATAGAGAGAGTCTCTCTGTCAGGGACCCCGTTTATAGAGAGAGTCTCTCTGTCAGGGACCCCGTTTATAGAGAGAGTCTCTCTGTCAGGGACCCCGTTTATAGAGAGAAGTCTCTTGTCAGGGACCCCGTTTATAGAGAGTCTCTCTGTCAGGGACCCCGTTTATAGAGAGAGTCTCTCTGTCAGGGACCCCGTTTATAGAGAGAGTCTCTCGTCAGGGACCCCGTTTATAGAGAGAGTCTCTCTGTCAGGGACCCCGTTTATAGAGAGAGTCTCTCTGTCAGGGACCCCGTTTATAGAGAGAGTCTCTCTGTCAGGGACCCCGTTTATAGAGAGAGTCTCTCTGTCAGGGACCCGTTTATAGAGAGAGTCTCTCTGTCAGGGACCCCGTTTATAGAGAGAGTCTCTCTGTCAGGGACCCCGTTTATAGAGAGAGTCTCTCTGTCAGGGACCCCGTTTATAGAGAGAGTCTCTCTGTCAGGGACCCCGTTTATAGAGAGAGTCTCTCTGTCAGGGACCCCGTTTATAGAGAGAGTCTCTCTGTCAGGGACCCCGTTTATAGAGAGAGTCTCTCTGTCAGGGACCCGTTTATAGAGAGAGTCTCTGTCAGGGACCCCGTTTATAGAGAGAGTCTCTCTGTCAGGGACCCCGTTTATAGAGAGAGTCTCTCTGTCAGGGACCCCGTTTATAGAGAGAGTCTCTCTGTCAGGGACCCCGTTTATAGAGAGAGTCTCTCTGTCAGGGACCCCGTTTATAGAGAGAGTCTCTCTGTCAGGGACCCCGTTTATAGAGAGAGTCTCTCTGTCAGGGACCCGTTTATAGAGAGAGTCTCTCTGTCAGGGACCCCGTTTATAGAGAGAGTCTCTCTGTCAGGGACCCCGTTATAGAGAGAGTCTGTCTGTCAGGGACCCCGTTTATAGAGAGAGTCTCTGTCAGGGACCCCGTTTATAGAGAGAGTCTCTGTCAGAGACCCCGTTTTATAGAGAGAGTTCTGTCTGTCAGGGACCCCGTTTATAGAGAGAGTCTCTTGTCAGGGACCCCGTTTATAGAGAGAGTCTCTCTGTCAGGGACCCCGTTTATAGAGAGAGTCTCTGTCAGGGACCCCGTTTATAGAGAGAGTCTCTCTGTCAGGGACCCGTTTATAGAGAGAGTCTCTGTCAGGGACCCCGTTTATAGAGAGAGTCTCTCTGTCAGGGACCCCGTTTATAGAGAGAGTCTCTCTGTCAGGGACCCCGTTTATAGAGAGAGTCTCTCTGTCAGGGACCCCGTTTATAGAGAGAGTCTCTCTGTCAGGGACCCCGTTTATAGAGAGAGTCTCTCTGTCAGGGACCCCGTTTATAGAGAGAGTCTCTCTGTCAGGGACCCCGTTTATAGAGAGAGAGTCTCTCTGTCAGGGACCCCGTTTATAGAGAGAGTCTCTCTGTCAGGGACCCGTTTATAGAGAGAGTCTCTCTGTCAGGGACCCCGTTTATAGAGAGAGTCTCTCTGTCAGGGACCCCGTTTATAGAGAGAGTTCTCTGTCAGGGACCCCGTTTATAGAGAGAGTCTCTCTGTCAGGGACCCCGTTTATAGAGAGAGGTCTCTCTGTCAGGGACCCCGTTTATAGAGAGATCTCTCTGTCAGGGACCCCGTTTATAGAGAGAGAGTCTCTCTGTCAGGGACCCCGTTTATAGAGAGAGTCTCTCTGTCAGGGACCCCGTTTATAGAGAGAGTCTCTTGTCAGGGACCCCGTTTATAGAGAGAGTCTCTCTGTCAGGGACCCCGTTTATAGAGAGAGTCTCTCTGTCAGGGACCCCGTTTATAGAGAGAGTCTCTCTGTCAGGGACCCCGTTTATAGAGAGAGTCTCTCTGTCAGGGACCCCGTTTATAGAGAGAGTCTCTCTGTCAGGGACCCCGTTTATAGAGAGAGTCTCTCTGTCAGGGACCCCGTTTATAGAGAGAGTCTCTCTGTCAGGGACCCCGTTTATAGAGAGAGTCTCTCTGTCAGGGACCCCGTTTATAGAGAGAGTCTCTGTCAGGGACCCCGTTTATAGAGAGAGTCTCTCTGTCAGGGACCCCGTTTATAGAGAGAGTCTCTCTGTCAGGGACCCCGTTTATAGAGAGAGTCTCTCTGTCAGGGACCCCGTTTTATAGAGAGAGTCCTCTGTCAGGGACCCGTTTATAGAGAGAGTCTCTTGTCAGGGACCCCGTTTATAGAGAGAGTCTCTCTGTCAGGGACCCCGTTTATAGAGAGAGTCTCTCTGTCAGGGACCCCGTTTATAGAGAGAGTCTCTCTGTCAGGGACCCCGTTTATAGAGAGAGTCTCTCTGTCAGGGACCCCGTTTATAGAGAGAGTCTCTCTGTCAGGGACCCCGTTTATAGAGAGAGTCTCTCTGTCAGGGACCCCGTTTATAGAGAGAGTCTCTGTCAGGGACCCCGTTTATAGAGAGAGTCTCTGTCAGGGACCCCGTTTTATAGAGAGAGTCTCTCTGTCAGGGACCCCGTTTATAGAGAGAGTCTCTGTCAGGGACCCCCGTTTATAGAGAGAGTCTCTCTGTCAGGGACCCCGTTTATAGAGAGAGTCTCTCTGTCAGGGACCCCGTTTATAGAGAGAGTCTCTCTGTCAGGGACCCCGTTTATAGAGAGAGTCTCTCTGTCAGGGACCCCGTTTATAGAGAGAGTCTCTCTGTCAGGGACCCCGTTTATAGAGAGAGATCTCTCTGTCAGGGACCCGTTTATAGAGAGAGTCTCTCTGTCAGGGACCCCGTTTATAGAGAGAGTCTCCTGTCAGGGACCCCGTTTATAGAGAGAGTCTCTCTGTCAGGGACCCCGTTTATAGAGAGAGTCTCTCTGTCAGGGAACCCCGTTTATAGAGAGAGTCTCTCTGTCAGGGGACCCCGTTTATAGAGAGAGAGTCTCTCTGTCAGGGATCCCCGGTTTATAGACAGAGTCTCTGTCAGGGACCCGTTTATAGAGAGAGTCTCTCTGTCAGGGACCCCGTTTATAGAGAGAGTCTCTCTGTCAGGGCCCCGTTTATAGAGAGAGTCTCTCTGTCAGGGACCCCGTTTATAAGAGAGGAGTCTCTCTGTCAGGGACCCCCGTATATAGAGAGAGTCTCTCTGTCAGGGATCCCCGTTTATCGAGAGAGAGTCTCTCTGTCAGGGACCCCGTTTATAGAGAGAGTCTCTCTGTCAGGGACCCGTTTACTAGAGAGAGAGTCTCTGTCAGGGACCCCGTTTATAAGAGAGAGCTCTCTCTGTCAGGGACCCAGTTTATAGAGAGAGTCTCTCTGTCAGGGACCCCGTTTATAGAGAGAGTCTCTGTCAGGGACCCCGTTTATAGAGAGAGTCTCTCTGTCAGGGACCCCGTTTTATAGAGAGAGTCTCTCTGTCAGGGACCCCGTTTATAGAGAGAGTCTCTCTGTCAGGGACCCCGTTTATAGAGAGAGTCTCTGTCAGGGACCCCCGTTTATAGAGAGAGTCTCTCTGTCAGGGACCCCGTTTATAGAGAGAGTCTCTCTGTCAGGGACCCCGTTTATAGAGAGAGCTCTCTGTCAGGGACCCCGTTTATAGAGAGAGTCTCTCTGTCAGGGACCCCGTTTATAGAGAGAGTCTCTCTGTCAGGGACCCCGTTTATAGAGAGAGTCTCTCTGTCAGGGACCCCGTTTATAGAGAGAGTCTCTCTGTCAGGGACCCCGTTTATAGAGAGAGTCTCTCTGTCAGGGACCCCGTTTATAGAGAGAGTCTCTCTGTCAGGGACCCCGTTTATAGAGAGAGTCTCTCTGTCAGGGACCCCGTTTATAGAGAGAGTCTCTGTCAGGGACCCCGTTTATAGAGAGAGTCTCTCTGTCAGGGACCCCGTTTATAGAGAGAGTCTCTGTCAGGGACCCCGTTTATAGAGAGAGTCTCTCTGTCAGGGACCCCGTTTATAGAGAGAGTCTCTCTGTCAGGGACCCCGTTTATAGAGAGAGTCTCTCTGTCAGGGACCCCGTTTATAGAGAGAGTCTCTGTCAGGGACCCCGTTTATAGAGAGAGTCTCTCTGTCAGGGACCCCGTTTATAGAGAGAGTCTCTCTGTCAGGGACCCCGTTTATAGAGAGAGTCTCTCTGTCAGGGACCCCGTTTATAGAGAGAGTCTCTCTGTCAGGGACCCCGTTTATAGAGAGAGTCTCTCTGTCAGGGACCCCGTTTATAGAGAGAGTCTCTCTGTCAGGGACCCCGTTTATAGAGAGAGTCTCTCTGTCAGGGACCCCGTTTATAGAGAGAGTCTCTCTGTCAGGGACCCCGTTTATAGAGAGAGTCTCTCTGTCAGGGACCCGTTTATAGAGAGAGTCTCTCTGTCAGGGACCCCGTTTATAGAGAGAGTCTCTCTGTCAGGGACCCCGTTTATAGAGAGAGTCTCTCTGTCAGGGACCCCGTTTATAGAGAGAGTCTCTGTCAGGGACCCCGTTTATAGAGAGAGTCTCTCTGTCAGGGACCCCGTTTATAGAGAGAGTCTCTCTGTCAGGGACCCCGTTTATAGAGAGAGTCTCTCTGTCAGGGACCCCGTTTATAGAGAGAGTCTCTCTGTCAGGGACCCCGTTTATAGAGAGAGTCTCTCTGTCAGGGACCCCGTTTATAGAGAGAGTCTCTCTGTCAGGGACCCCGTTTATAGAGAGAGTCTCTCTGTCAGGGACCCCGTTTATAGAGAGAGTCTCTCTGTCAGGGACCCCGTTATAGAGAGACTCTCTGTCAGGGACCCCATTTATAGAGAGAGTCTCTCTGTCAGGGGACCCGTTTATAGAGAGAGATCTCTCTGGTCAGGGACCCCGTTTATAGAGAGAGCTCTCTGTCAGGGACCCCGTTTATAGAGAGAGTCTCTCTTGTCAGGGATCCCGTTTATAAGAGAGTCGGCTCTGTCAGGGACCCGTTTATAGAGAGAGTCTCTGTCAGGGACCCCGTTTTATAGAGAGAGTCTCTCTGTCAGGGGACCACCGGTTATAGAGAGAGTCTCTCTGTCAGGGACCCCGTTATAGAGAGAGTCTCTCTGTCAGGGACCCCCGTTTATAGGAGAGAGTCTCTCTGTCAGGGACCCCGTTTATAGAAGAGTCTCTGTCAGGGACCCCGTTTATAGAGAGAGAGTCTCCTCTGTCCTGGGATCCCGTTTATAGAGAGAGTCTCTCGTCAGGGACCCGGTTTATATAGAGAGTCTCTCTGTCTGGGACCCGTTTATAGACGAGTGTCTCTCTGTCAGGGACCCCGTTTATAGAGAGAGTTCTCTGTCAGGGACCCCGTTTATAGAGAGACTCTCCCTGTCAGGGACCCCGTTTATAGAGAGAGTCTCTCTGTCAGGGACCCCGTTTATAGAGAGAGTCTCTCTGTCAGGGACCCCGTTTATAGAGAGAGTCTCTCTGTCAGGGACCCCCTTTTATAGAGAGAGTCTCTCTGTCAGGGACCCCGTTTATAGAGAGAGAGTCTCTCTGTCAGGGACCCCGTTTATAGAGAGAGTCTCTCTGTCAGGGACCCCGTTTATAGAGAGAGTCTCTCTGTCAGGGACCCCGTTTTATAGAGAGAGCTCTCTGTCAGGGACCCCGTTTATAGAGAGAGTCTCTCTGTCAGGGACCCCGTTTATAGAGGAGAGTCTCTCTGTCAGGGACCCCGGTTTATAGAGAGAGTCTCTCTGTCAGGGACCCGTTTTATAGAGAGAGTCTCTCTGTCTGGGACACCGTTTATAGAGAGAGTCTCTCTGTCAGGGACCCCGTTTATAGAGAGAGTCTCTCTGTCAGGGACCCCGTTTATAGAGAGAGTCTCTCTGTCAGGGACCCCGTTTATAGAGAGAGTCTCTCTGTCAGGGACCCCGTTTATAGAGAGAGTCTCTCTGTCAGGGACCCGTTTATAGAGAGAGTCTCTCTGTCAGGGACCCCGTTTATAGAGAGAGTCTCTCTGTCAGGGACCCGTTTATAGAGAGCGTCGTCTGTCAGGGACCCCGTTTATAGAGAGAGTCTCTCTGTCAGGGACCCCGTTTATAGAGAGAGTCTCTCTGTCAGGGACCCCGTTTATAGAGAAGGTCTCTGTCAGGGACCCCGTTTATAGAGAGAGTCCTCTGTCAGGGACCCCGTTTATAGAGAGAGTCTCTCTGTCAGCGACCCCGTTTATAGACGAGAGTCCTCTGTCAGGGACCCCTTATAGAGAGAGTCTCTCTGTCAGGGATCCCGTTTATAGAGAGGAGATCTCTGTCAGGGACCCCGTTTATAGAGAGAGTCTCTCTGTCAGGGACCCCGTTTATAGAGAGAGTCTCTCTGTCAGGGACCCCGTTTATAGAGAGAGTCTCTCTGTCAGGGACCCCGTTTATAGAGAGAGTCTCTCTGTCAGGGACCCCGTTTATAGAGAGAGTCTCTCTGTCAGGGACCCCGTTTATAGAGAGAGTCTCTCTGTCAGGGACCCCGTTTATAGAGAGAGTCTCTCTGTCAGGGACCCCGTTTATAGAGAGAGTCTCTCTGTCAGGGACCCCGTTTATAGAGAGAGTCTCTCTGTCAGGGACCCCGTTTATAGAGAGAGTCTCTCTGTCAGGGACCCCGTTTATAGAGAGAGTCTCTCTGTCAGGGACCCCGTTTATAGAGAGAGTCTCTCTGTCAGGGACCCCGTTTATAGAGAGAGTCTCTCTGTCAGGGACCCCGTTTATAGAGAGAGGTCTCTCTGTCAGGGACCCCGTTTTTAGAGAGAGTCTCTCTGTCAGGGACCCCGTTTATAGAGAGAAGTCTCTGTCAGGGACCCCGTTATAGAGAGAGTCTCTCTGTCAGGGACCCCGTTTATAGAGAGAGTCTCTCTGTCAGGGACCCCGTTTTAAGAGAGAGTCTCTCTGTCAGGGACCCCGTTTATAGAGAGAATCTCTCTGTCAGGGACCCCCGTTTATAGAGAGAGAGTCTCTCTGTCAGGGAACCGTTTTAGAGAGAGTTCTCTGTCAGGGACCCCGTTTATAGAGAGAGTCTGTCTGTCAGGGACCCCGTTTTATAGAGAGAGTCTGTCTGTCAGGGACCCCGTTTATAGAGAGAGTCTCTCTGTCAGGGACCCCGTTTATAGAGAGAGTCCCTCTGTCAGGGACCCCGTTTATAGAGAGAGAGTCTCTGTCAGGACCCCGTTTATACGAGAGAGTCTCTCTGCATGACCCCGTTTATAGAGAGAGTCTCTGTCAGGGGACCCCTTTATAGAGAAGTCTCTCTGTCAGGGACCCCGTTTATAGAGAGAGTCTCTCTGTCAGGGACCCCGTTTATAGAGAGAGTCTCTCTGTCAGGGACCCCGTTTATAGAGAGTCTCTCTGTCAGGGACCCCGTATATAGAGAGAGTCTCTCTGTCAGGGACCCCGTTTATAGAGAGAGTCTCTCTGTCAGGGACCCCCGTTTATAGAGAGAGTCTCTCTGTCAGGGGACCCCGTTTATAGAGAGAGTCTCTCTGTCAGGGACCCCGTTTATAGAGAGAGCTCTCTGTCAGGGACCCCCGTTTATAGAGAGAGTCTCTCTGTCAGGGACCCCGTTTATAGAGAGAGTCTCTCTGTCAGGGACCCCGTTTATAGAGAGAGTCTCTCTGTCAGGGACCCATTTATAGAGAGAGTCTCTCTGTCAGGGACCCCGTTTATAGAGAGAGTCTCTCTGTCAGGGACCCCGTTTATAGAGAGAGTCTCTCTGTCAGGGACCCCGTTTATAGAGAGAGAGTTCTCTTCTTCAGGGACCCCGTTTATAGAGAGAGTCTCTCTGTCAGGGACCCCGTTTATAGAGAGAGAGTCTCTCTGTCAGGGACCCCGTTTATAGAGAGAGTCTCTGTCAGGGACCCCGTTTATAGAGAGAGTCTCTCTGTCAGGGACCCCGTTTATAGAGAGAGGCTCTCTTTCAGGGATCCCGTTTATAGAGAGAGTCTCTCTGTCAGGGACCCCGTTTATAGAGAGAGTCTCTCTGTCAGGGACCCCGTTTATAGAGAGAGTCTCTCTGTCAGGGACTCCGTTTAAGAGAGAGTCTCTCTGTCAGGGACCCCGTTTAGAGAGAGAGTCTCTGTCAGGGACCCGTTTATAGAGAGAGTCTGTCTGTCAGGGACCCCGTTTATAGAGAGAGTCTCTCTGTCAGGGACCCGTTTATTGAGAGAGTCTCTTGTCATGGACCACCGTTTATAGAGAGAGTCTCTCTGTCAGGGACCCCCCGTTTATAGAGAGAGAGTCTCTCTGTCAGGGATCCCCGTTTATAGAAGGAGTCTCTCTGTCATGGACCCCGTTTATAGAGAGAGCTCTCTGTCAGGGACCCCAGTTTATAGAGAGAGTCTCTCTGTCAGGGACCCGTTTATAGAGAGAGTCCTCTGTCAGGGACCCCGTTTATAGAGAGAGGTCTCTCTGTCAGGGACCCCGTTTATAGAGAGAGTCTCTCTGTCAGGGACCCCGTTTATAGAGAGAGTCTCTCTGTCAGGGACCCCGTTTATAGAGAGAGTCTCTCTGTCAGGGACCCCGTTTATAGAGAGAGTCTCTCTGTCAGGGACCCCGTTTATAGAGAGAGTCTCTCTGTCAGGGACCCCGTTTATAGAGAGAGTCTCTCTGTCATGGACCCGTTTATAGAGAGAGTCTCTGTCCAGGGACCCCGTTTATAGAGAGAGTCTCTCTGTCAGGGACCCCGTTTATAGAGAGAGAGTCTCTCTGTCAGGACCCCGTTTATAGAGAGAGTCTCTCTGTCAGGGACTCCGTTTATAGAGAGAGTCTCTCTGTCAGGGACCCCGTTTATAGAGAGAGTCTCTGTCAGGGACCCCGTTTATAGAGAGAGTCTCTCTGTCAGGGACCCCGTTTATAGAGAGAGAGTCTCTCTGTCAGGGACCCCGTTTATAGAGAGAGAGTCTCTCTGTCAGGGACCCCGTTTATAGAGAGAGTCTCTCTGTCAGGGACCCCGTTTATAGAGAGAGTCTCTCTGTCAGGGACCCCGTTTATAGAGAGAGTCTCTCTGTCAGGGACCCCGTTTATAGAGAGAGTCTCTCTGTCAGGGACCCCGTTTATAGAGAGAGTCTCTCTGTCAGGGACCCCGTTTATAGAGAGAGTCTCTCTGTCAGGACCCCGTTTATAGAGAGAGTCTCTCTGTCAGGGACCCCGTTTATAGAGAGAGTCTCTCTGTCAGGGACCCCGTTTATAGAGAGAGTCTCTCTGTCAGGGACCCCGTTTATAGAGAGAGTCTCTCTGTCAGGGACCCCGTTTATAGAGAGAGTCTCTCTGTCAGGGACCCCGTTTATAGAGAGAGTCTCTGTCAGGGACCCCGTTTATAGAGAGAGTCTCTCTGTCAGGGACTCCCGTTTATAGAGAGAGTCTCTCTGTCAGGGACCCTGTTTATAGAGAGAGTCTCTCTGTCAGGGACCCCGTTTATAGAGAGAGTCTCTCTGTCAGGGACCCCGTTTATAGAGAGAGTCTCTCTGTCAGGGACCCCGTTTATAGAGAGAGTCTCTCTGTCAGGGACCCCGTTTATAGAGAGAGTCTCTCTGTCAGGGACCCCGTTTATAGAGAGAGTCTCTCTGTCAGGGACCCCGTTTATAGAGAGAGTCTCTCTGTCAGGGACCCCGTTTATAGAGAGAGTCTCTCTGTCAGGGACCCCGTTTATAGAGAGAGTCTCTCTGTCAGGGACCCCGTTTATAGAGAGAGTCTCTCTGTCAGGGACCCGTTTATAGAGAGAGTCTCTGTCAGGGACCCGTTTATAGAGAGAGTCTCTGTCATGGACCCGTTTATAGAGAGAAGTCTCTGTCAGGGACCCCGTTTATAGAGAGAGTCTCTCTGTCAGGGACCCCGTTTATAGAGAGAGTCTCTCTGTCAGGGACCCGGTTTATAGAGAGAGTCTCTGTCAGGGACCCCGTTTATAGAGAGAGTCTCTCTGTCAGGGATCCCCGTTTATAGAGAGAGTCTCTCTGTCAGGGACCCCGTTATAGAGAGAGAGTCTCTCTGTCAGGGACCCCGTTTATAGAGAGAGTCTCTCTGTCAGGGACCCGTTTATAGAGAGAGTCTCTCTGTCAGGGACCCCGTTTATAGAGAGAGTCTTCTGTCAGGGACCCCATTTATAGAGAGAGTCTCTCTGTCAGGGACCCGGTTTATAGAGAGAGAGTCCTCTCTGTCAGGGACCCCGTTTATAGAGAGAATCTCTCTGTCAGGGACCCCGTTTATAGAGAGAGAGTCTCTCTGTCAGGGATCCCGTTTATAGACAGGGTCTCTGTCAGGGACCCCGTTTATAGAGAGAGTCTCTGTCAGGGACCCCGTTTATAGAGAGAGACTCTGTCAGAGACCCCGTTTATAGAGAGAGTCTGTCTGTCAGGGACCCCGTTTATAGAGAGAGTCTCTCTGTCAGGGACCCCGTTTATAGAGAGAGAGTCTCTCTGTCAGGGATCCCGGTTATAGACAGAGTCTCTGTCAGGGACCCCCGTTTATAGAGAGAGTCTCTCTGTCAGGGACCCCGTTTATAGAGAGAGTCTCTGTCAGGGACCCTGTTTATAGAGAGAGTCTCTCTGTCAGGGACCCCGTTTATAGAGAGAGATCTCTCTGTCAGGGACCCCGTTTATAGAGAGAGTCTCTCTGTCAGGGACCCCGTTTATAGAGAGAGTCTCTCTGTCAGGGACCCCGTTTATAGAGAGAGTCTCTCTGTCAGGGACCCCGTTTATAGAGAGAGTCTCTCTGTCAGGGACCCCGTTTATAGAGAGAGTCTCTCTGTCAGGGACCCAATTTATAGAGAGAGTCTCTCTGTCAGGAACCCCGTTTATAGAGAGAGTCTCTCTGTCAGGGACCCCGTCTATAGAGAGAGTCTCTCTGTCAGGGACTCCGTTTATAGAGAGAGTCTCTCTGTCTGGGACCCCGTTTATAGAGAGAGTCTCTGTCAGGACCCCGTTTATAGAGAGAGTCTCTCTGTCAGGGACCCCGTTTATAGAGAGAGTCTCTCTGTCATGGACCCCGTTTATAGAGAGAAGTCTCTGTCAGGGACACCGTTTATAGAGAGAGTCTGTCTGTCAGGGACCCCGTTTATAGAGAGAGTCTCTCTGTCAGGGACCCGGTTTATAGAGAGAGAGTCTCTCTGTCAGGGACCCGTTTATAGAGAGAAGTCTCTCTGTCAGGGACCCCGTTTATAGAGAGAGTCTCTCTGTCAGGGATCCCGTTTATAGAGCAGGGTCTCTGTCAGGGACCCCGTTTATAGAGAGAGTCTCTGTCAGGGACCCCCGTTTATAGAGAGAGACTCTGTCAGAAGACCCCGTTTATAGAGAGAGTCTGTCTGTCAGGGACCCCGTTTATAGAGAGAGTCTCTCTGTCAGGGACCCCGTTTATAGAAAGAGAGTCTCTCTGTCAGGGATCCCGGTTATAGACAGAGTCTCTGTCAGGGACCCCGTTTATAGAGAGAGTCTCTCTGTCAGGGATCCCGTTTATTGAGAGAGTCTCTGTCAGTGACCCTGTTTATATAGAGAGTCTCTCTGTCAGGGACCCCGTTTATAGAGAGAATCTCTCTGTCAGGGACCCCGTTTATAGAGAGAGTCTCTCTGTCAGGGATCCCGTTTATAGAGAGATCTCTCTGTCAGGGACCCTGTTTATAGAGAGAGTCTCTCTGTCAGGGACCCCGTTTATAGAGAGAGTCTCTCTGTCAGGGACACCGTTTATAGAGGGAGTCTCTCTGTCAGGGACCCCCGTTTATAGAGAGAGTCTCTGTCAGGGACCCCGTTTATAGAGAGAGTCTCTCTGTCAGGGACCCCGTTTATAGACAGAGACTCTCTGTCAGGGACCCCGTTTATAGAGAGAGGCTCTCTTTCAGGGATCCCGTTTATAGAGAGAGTCTCTCTTTCAGGGACCCGTTTACAGAGAGAGAGTCTCTCTGTCAGGGACCCTGTTTTTAGAGAGAGGCTCTCTGTCAGGGACCCCGTTTAGAGAGAGAGTCTCTGTCAGGGAACCCGTTTATAGAGAGAGAGTCTCTGTCAGGGACCCCGTTTATAGAGAGAGTCTATCTGTCAGGGACCCCGTTTATAGAGAGAGTCTCTCTGTCAGGGACCCCATTTGTAGAGAGAGAGTCTCTCTGTCAGGCACCCCGTTTATAGAGAGAGTCTCTCTGTCAGGGACCCCCGTTTATAGAGAGCGAGTCTCTCTGTCAGAGACCCCGTTTATAGAGAGAGTCTCTCTGTCAGGGACCCCATTTATAGAGAGAGAGTCTCTCTCAGTGACCCCGTTTATAGAGTCTCTCTGTCAGGGACCCCGTTTATAGAGAGAGTCTCTCTGTCAGGGACCCCGTTTATAGAGAGAGAGTCTCTCTGTCAGGGACACCGTTTATAGAGAGAGTCTCTTTGTCAGGGACCCTGTTTATAGAGAGAGTCTCTCTGTCTGGGACCCCCGTTTATAGAGAGAGTCTCTCTGTCAGGGACCCCGTTTATAGAGAGAGAGTCTCTGTCAGGGACCCCGTTTATATAGAGATTCTCTCTATCATGGACCCCGTTTATAGAGAGAAAGTCTCTGTCAGGGACCCCATTTATAGAGAGAGTCTCTCTGTCAGGGACCCTGTTTATAGAGAGAGTCTGTCTGTCAGGGATCCCGTTTATAGAGAGAGTCTCTCTGTCAGGGACCCCGTTTATAGAGAGATTCTCTCTGTCAGGGACCCCGTTTATAGAGAGAGTCTCTTTGTCAGGGACACCGTTTATAGAGAGAGAGTCTCTCTGTCAGGGACCCCGTTTATAGACAGAGTCTCTGGCAGGGACCCCATTTATAGAGAGAGAGTCTCTGTCAGGGACCCCGTTTATAGAGAGAGTCTCTCTGTCAGGGACCCCGTTTATAGAGAGAGTCTCTCTGTCAGGGACCCCGTTTATAGAGAGAGTCTCTCTGTCAGGGATCCCGTTTATTGAGAGAGTCTCTGTCAGTGACCCTGTTTATATAGAGAGTCTCTCTGTCAGGGACCATGTTTATAGAGAGAATCTCTCTGTCAGGGACCCCGTTTATAGAGAGAGTCTCTCTGTCAGGGATCCCGTTTATAGAGAGATCTCTCTGTCAGGGACCCCGTTTATAGAGAGAGTCTCTCTGTCAGGGACCCCGTTTATAGAGAGAGTCTCTCTGTCAGGGACCCCGTTTATAGAGAGAGAGTCTCTCTGTCAGGGACCCCGTTAATATAGAGAGTCTCTCTGTCAGGGACACGGTTTATAGAGAGAGTCTCTTTGTTTGGGACTCCGTTTATAGAGAGAGTCTCTCTGACTGAGACCCCGTTTATAGAGAGAGTTTCTGTCAGGGACCCCATTTATAGAGAGAGAGTCTCTCTGTCAGGGACCCGGTTTATAGAGAGAGATTCTCTCTGTCAGGGACCCCGTTTATAGAGAGAATCTCTCTGTCAGGGACCCCGTTTATAGAGAGAGAGTCTCTCTGTCAGGGATCCCGTTTATAGACAGGGTCTCTGTCAGGGACCCCGTTTATAGAGAGAGTCTCTGTCAGGGACCCCGTTTATAGAGAGAGACTCTGTCAGAGACACCGTTTATAGAGAGAGTCTGTCTGTCAGGGACCCCGTTTATAGAGAGAGTCTCTCTGTCAGGGACCCCGTTTATAGAGAGAGAGTCTCTCTGTCAGGGATCCCGGTTACAGACAGAGTCTCTGTCAGGGACCCCCGTTTATAGAGAGAGTCTCTCTGTCAGGGATCCCGTTTATTGAGAGAGTCTCTGTCAGTGACCCTGTTTATATAGAGAGTCTCTCTGTCAGGGACCCCGTTTATAGAGAGAATCTCTCTGTCAGGGACCCCGTTTATAGAGAGAGTCTCTCTGTCAGGGATCCCGTTTATAGAGAGATCTCCCTGTCAGGGACCCCGTTTTTAGAGAGAGTCTCTCTGTCAGGGACCCCGTTTATAGAGAGAGTCTCTCTGTCAGGGACCCCGTTTATAGAGAGAGTCTCTCTGTCAGGGACCCCGTTTATAGAGAGAGTCTCTCTGTCAGGGACCCCGTTTATAGAGAGAGAGTCTCTCTGTCAGGGACCCCGTTTATAGAGAGAGTCTCTCTGTCAGGGACCCGGTTTATAGAGAGAGTCTCTTTGTTTGGGACTCCGTTTATAGAGAGAGTCTCTCTGTCTGGGATCCCGTTTATAGAGAGAGTTTCTGTCAGGGTCCCCGTTTATAGAGAGAGAGTCTCTCTGTCAGGGACCCCGTTTATAGAGAGAGTCTCTCTGTCATGGACCCCGTTTATAGAGAGAAAGTCTCTGTCAGGGACCCCGTTTATAGAGAGAGTCTCTCTGTCAGGGACACCGTTTATAGAGAGAGTCTCTCTGTCAGGGATCCCGTTTATAGAGAGACTCTCTGTCAGGGACCCCGTTTATAGAGAGAGTCTCTCTGTCAGGGACCCCGTTTATAGAGAGAGAGTCTCTCTGTCAGGGACCCGGTTTATAGAGAGAGTCTCTTTGTTTGGGACTCCGTTTATAGAGAGAGTCTCTCTGACTGAGACCCCGTTTATAGAGAGAGTTTCTGTCAGGGACCCCATTTATAGAGAGAGAGTCTCTCTGTCAGGGACCCGGTTTATAGAGAGAGAGTCTCTCTGTCAGGGACCCCGTTTATAGAGAGAATCTCTCTGTCAGGGACCCCGTTTATAGAGAGAGAGTCTCTCTGTCAGGGATCCGGTTTATAGACAGGGTCTCTGTCAGGGACCCCGTTTATAGAGAGAGTCTCTGTCAGGGACCCCGTTTATAGAGAGAGACTCTGTCAGAGACCCCGTTTATAGAGAGAGTCTGTCTGTCAGGGACCCCGTTTATAGAGAGAGTCTCTCTGTCAGGGACCCCGTTTATAGAGAGAGAGTCTCTCTGTCAGGGATCCCGGTTACAGACAGAGTCTCTGTCAGGGACCCCGTTTATAGAGAGAGTCTCTCTGTCAGGGATCCCGTTTATTGAGAGAGTCTCTGTCAGTGACCCTGTTTATATAGAGAGTCTCTCTGTCAGGGACCCCGTTTATAGAGAGAATCTCTCTGTCAGGGACCCCGTTTATAGAGAGAGTCTCTCTGTCAGGGATCCCGTTTATAGAGAGATCTCCCTGTCAGGGACCCCGTTTATAGAGAGAGTCTCTCTGTCAGGGACCCCGTTTATAGAGAGAGTCTCTCTGTCAGGGACCCCGTTTATAGAGAGAGTCTCTCTGTCAGGGACCCCTTTTATATACAGACTCTCTGTCAGGGACCCCGTTTATAGAGAGAGTCTCTCTGTCAGGGACCCCGTTTATAGAGAGAGAGTCTCTCTGTCAGGGACCCCGTTTATAGAGAGAGTCTCTCTGTCAGGGACCCGGTTTATAGAGAGAGTCTCTTTGTTTGGGACTCCGTTTATAGAGAGAGTCTCTCTGTCTGGGACCCCGTTTATAGAGAGAGTTTCTGTCAGGGACCCCGTTTATAGAGAGAGAGTCTCTCTGTCAGGGACCCCGTTTATAGAGAGAGTCTCTCTGTCATGGACCCCGTTTATAGAGAGAAAGTCTCTGTCAGGGACACCGTTTATAGAGAGAGTCTGTCTGTCAGGGACCCCATTTATAGAGAGAGTCTCTCTGTCAGGGACCCGGTTTATAGAGAGAGAGTCTCTCTGTCAGGGATCCCGTTTATAGAGAGAATCTCTCTGTCAGGGACCCCGTTTATAGAGAGAGAGTCTCTCTGTCAGGGATCCCGTTTATAGACAGGGTCTCTGTCAGGGACCCCGTTTATAGAGAGAGTCTCTGTCAGGGACCCCGTTTATAGAGAGAGACTCTGTCAGAGACCCCGTTTATAGAGAGAGTCTGTCTGTCAGGGACCCCGTTTATAGAGAGAGTCTCTCTGTCAGGGACCCCGTTTATAGAAAGAGAGTCTCTCTGTCAGGGATCCCGGTTATAGACAGAGTCTCTGTCAGGGACCCCGTTTATAGAGAGAGTCTCTCTGTCAGGGATCCCGTTTATTGAGAGAGTCTCTGTCAGTGACCCTGTTTATATAGAGAGTCTCTCTGTCAGGGACCCCGTTTATAGAGAGAATCTCTCTGTCAGGGACCCCGTTTATAGAGAGAGTCTCTCTGTCAGGGATCCCGTTTATAGAGAGATCTCTCTGTCAGGGACCCTGTTTATAGAGAGAGTCTCTCTGTCAGGGACCCCGTTTATAGAGAGAGTCTCTCTGTCAGGGACACCGTTTATAGAGGGAGTCTCTCTGTCAGGGACCCCGTTTATAGAGAGAGTCTCTGTCAGGGACCCCGTTTATAGAGAGAGTCTCTCTGTCAGGGACCCCGTTTATAGACAGAGACTCTCTGTCAGGGACCCCGTTTATAGAGAGAGGCTCTCTTTCAGGGATCCCGTTTATAGAGAGAGTCTCTCTTTCAGGGACCCGTTTACAGAGAGAGAGTCTCTCTGTCAGGGACCCTGTTTTTAGAGAGAGGCTCTCTGTCAGGGACCCCGTTTAGAGAGAGAGTCTCTGTCAGGGAACCCGTTTATAGAGAGAGAGTCTCTGTCAGGGACCCCGTTTATAGAGAGAGTCTATCTGTCAGGGACCCCGTTTATAGAGAGAGTCTCTCTGTCAGGGACCCCATTTGTAGAGAGAGAGTCTCTCTGTCAGGCACCCCGTTTATAGAGAGAGTCTCTCTGTCAGGGACCCCGTTTATAGAGAGCGAGTCTCTCTGTCAGAGACCCCGTTTATAGAGAGAGTCTCTCTGTCAGGGACCCCATTTATAGAGAGAGAGTCTCTCTCAGTGACCCCGTTTATAGAGTCTCTCTGTCAGGGACCCCGTTTATAGAGAGAGTCTCTCTGTCAGGGACCCCGTTTATAGAGAGAGAGTCTCTCTGTCAGGGACACCGTTTATAGAGAGAGTCTCTTTGTCAGGGACCCTGTTTATAGAGAGAGTCTCTCTGTCTGGGACCCCGTTTATAGAGAGAGTCTCTCTGTCAGGGACCCCGTTTATAGAGAGAGAGTCTCTGTCAGGGACCCCGTTTATATAGAGATTCTCTCTATCATGGACCCCGTTTATAGAGAGAAAGTCTCTGTCAGGGACCCCATTTATAGATAGAGTCTCTCTGTCAGGGACCCTGTTTATAGAGAGAGTCTGTCTGTCAGGGATCCCGTTTATAGAGAGAGTCTCTCTGTCAGGGACCCCGTTTATAGAGAGATTCTCTCTGTCAGGGACCCCGTTTATAGAGAGAGTCTCTTTGTCAGGGACACCGTTTATAGAGAGAGTGTCTCTCTGTCAGGGACCCCGTTTATAGACAGAGTCTCTGGCAGGGACCCCATTTATAGAGAGAGAGTCTCTGTCAGGGACCCCGTTTATAGAGAGAGTCTCTCTGTCAGGGACCCCGTTTATAGAGAGAGTCTCTCTGTCAGGGACCCCGTTTATAGAGAGAGTCTCTCTGTCAGGGATCCCGTTTATTGAGAGAGTCTCTGTCAGTGACCCTGTTTATATAGAGAGTCTCTCTGTCAGGGACCATGTTTATAGAGAGAATCTCTCTGTCAGGGACCCCGTTTATAGAGAGAGTCTCTCTGTCAGGGATCCCGTTTATAGAGAGATCTCTCTGTCAGGGACCCCGTTTATAGAGAGAGTCTCTCTGTCAGGGACCCCGTTTATAGAGAGAGTCTCTCTGTCAGGGACCCCGTTTATAGAGAGAGAGTCTCTCTGTCAGGGACCCCGTTAATATAGAGAGTCTCTCTGTCAGGGACCCCTTTTATAGAGAGAGTCTCTTTGTTTGGGACTCCGTTTATAGAGAGAGTCTCTCTGACTGAGACCCCGTTTATAGAGAGAGTTTCTGTCAGGGACCCCATTTATAGAGAGAGAGTCTCTCTGTCAGGGACCCGGTTTATAGAGAGAGATTCTCTCTGTCAGGGACCCCGTTTATAGAGAGAATCTCTCTGTCAGGGACCCCGTTTATAGAGAGAGAGTCTCTCTGTCAGGGATCCCGTTTATAGACAGGGTCTCTGTCAGGGACCCCGTTTATAGAGAGAGTCTCTGTCAGGGACCCCGTTTATAGAGAGAGACTCTGTCAGAGACACCGTTTATAGAGAGAGTCTGTCTGTCAGGGACCCCGTTTATAGAGAGAGTCTCTCTGTCAGGGACCCCGTTTATAGAGAGAGAGTCTCTCTGTCAGGGATCCCGGTTACAGACAGAGTCTCTGTCAGGGACCCCGTTTATAGAGAGAGTCTCTCTGTCAGGGATCCCGTTTATTGAGAGAGTCTCTGTCAGTGACCCTGTTTATATAGAGAGTCTCTCTGTCAGGGACCCCGTTTATAGAGAGAATCTCTCTGTCAGGGACCCCGTTTATAGAGAGAGTCTCTCTGTCAGGGATCCCGTTTATAGAGAGATCTCCCTGTCAGGGACCCCGTTTATAGAGAGAGTCTCTCTGTCAGGGACCCCCGTTTATAGAGAGAGTCTCTCTGTCAGGGACCCCGTTTATAGAGAGAGTCTCTCTGTCAGGGACCCCGTTTATAGAGAGAGTCTCTCTGTCAGGGACCCCGTTTATAGAGAGAGAGTCTCTCTGTCAGGGACCCCGTTTATAGAGAGAGTCTCTCTGTCAGGGACCCGGTTTATAGAGAGAGTCTCTTTGTTTGGGACTCCGTTTATAGAGAGAGTCTCTCTGTCTGGGATCCCGTTTATAGAGAGAGTTTCTGTCAGGGACCCCGTTTATAGAGAGAGAGTCTCTCTGTCAGGGACCCCGTTTATAGAGAGAGTCTCTCTGTCAGGGACCCGGTTTATAGAGAGAAAGTCTCTGTCAGGGACCCCGTTTATAGAGAGAGTCTGTCTGTCAGGGACCCCATTTATAGAGAGAGTCTCTCTGTCAGGGACCCGGTTTATAGAGAGAGAGTCCCTCTGTCAGGGATCCCGTTTATAGAGAGAATCTCTCTGTCAGGGACCCCGTTTATAGAGAGAGAGTCTCTCTGTCAGGGATCCCGTTTATAGACAGGGTCTCTGTCAGGGACCCCGTTTATAGAGAGAGTCTCTGTCAGGGACCCCGTTTATAGAGAGAGACTCTGTCAGAGACCCCGTTTATAGAGAGAGTCTGTCTGTCAGGGACCCCGTTTATAGAGAGAGTCTCTCTGTCAGGGACCCCGTTTATAGAAAGAGAGTCTCTCTGTCAGGGATCCCGGTTATAGACAGAGTCTCTGTCAGGGACCCCGTTTATAGAGAGAGTCTCTCTGTCAGGGATCCCGTTTATTGAGAGAGTCTCTGTCAGTGACCCTGTTTATATAGAGAGTCTCTCTGTCAGGGACCCCGTTTATAGAGAGAATCTCTCTGTCAGGGACCCCGTTTATAGAGAGAGTCTCTCTGTCAGGGATCCCGTTTATAGAGAGATCTCTCTGTCAGGGACCCTGTTTATAGAGAGAGTCTCTCTGTCAGGGACCCCGTTTATAGAGAGAGTCTCTCTGTCAGGGATCCCGTTTATAGAGAGAGTCTCTCTGTCAGGGACCCCGTTTATAGAGAGAGTCTCTGTCAGGGACCCCGTTTATAGAGAGAGTCTCTCTGTCAGGGACCCCGTTTATAGACAGAGACTCTCTGTCAGGGACCCCGTTTATAGAGAGAGGCTCTCTTTCAGGGATCCCGTTTATATAGAGAGTCTCTCTTTCAGGGACCCGTTTACAGAGAGAGAGTCTCTCTGTCAGGGACCCTGTTTTTAGAGAGAGTCTCTCTGTCAGGGACCCCGTTTAGAGAGAGAGTCTCTGTCAGGGAACCCGTTTATAGAGAGAGAGTCTCTGTCAGGGACCCCGTTTATAGAGAGAGTCTATCTGTCAGGGACCCCGTTTATAGAGAGCGAGTCTCTCTGTCAGAGACCCCGTTTATAGAGAGAGTCTCTCTGTCAGGCACCCCGTTTATAGAGAGAGTCTCTCTGTCAGGGACCCCGTTTATAGAGAGCGAGTCTCTCTGTCAGAGACCCCGTTTATAGAGAGAGTCTCTCTGTCAGGGACCCCATTTATAGAGAGAGAGTCTCTGTCAGTGACCCCGTTTATAGAGTCTCTCTGTCAGGGACCCAGTTTATAGAGAGAGTCTCTCTGTCAGGGACCCTGTTTATAGAGAGAGAGTCTCTCTGTCAGGGACCCCGTTTATAGAGAGAGTCTCTTTGTCAGGGACCCTGTTTATAGAGAGAGTCTCTCTGTCTGGGACCCCGTTTATATAGAGATTCTCTCTATCATGGACCCCGTTTATAGAGAGAAAGTCTCTGTCAGGGACCCCATTTATAGAGAGAGTCTCTCTGTCAGGGACCCTGTTTATAGAGAGAGTCTGTCTGTCAGGGATCCCATTTATAGAGAGAGTCTCTCTGTCAGGGACTCTGTTTATCGAGAGAGAGTCTCTGTCAGGGACCCCGTTTATAGAGAGATTCTCTCTGTCAGGTACCCCGTTTATAGAGAGAGTCTGTCTGTCAGGGACCCCGTTTATAGAGAGAGTCTCTCTGTCAGGGACCCCGTTTATAGAGAGAGTCTCTCTGTCGGGGACCCCGTTTATAGAGAGAGATACTCTCTTTCAGGGACACCATTTATAGAGAGAATCTCTCCGTCTGTGACCCTTGTATTTGTGAGACATGTTGTTCCTGATCCCCTCCTCCTGTGGAACCCAGCAGCTACAATGTAGATCCAGGTGTTTGTCAGGGCCGATCACTCGCCAATCACTTACCAACTCAAATTCTTCCTTACAGAGTGAGAGTTACAGAGGAGGGGACCCTGCACATCACTAACATCACTCACCAGGATGCTGGAATATACACCTGCAGGGCGGAGAACAAATTCGGCGCATCTTCCAGCTCAGGGAATGTAGATGTTAAAGGTATGGACCCTCCGGACACACTTCCAATATCCTCCCCACAGCAATACAAAGCAATCTCCCTCTACACCGTCCCCATCAAACACTCCCAGGACAGGTACAGCACGGGGTTAGATACAGAGTAAATCTCCCTCTGCACCGTCCCCATCAAACATTCCCAGGACAGGTACAGCACGGGGTTAGATACAGAGTAAATCTCCCTCTGCACCGTCCCCATCAAACACTCCCAGGACAGGTACAGCACGGGGTTAGATACAGAGTAAATCTCCCTCTGCACCGTCCCCATCAAACACTCCCAGGACAGGTACAGCATGTGGTCAACATATGAATTAGGAGCATGAGGAGGCCATTCAGCCCTTCGAGCCCTGCTCTCCCATCCGCTAAGATCACGGCTGATCGGACTGTCACCTCAACCCCACATTCCTGCCCATCCCCGATAACCTCTCACCCCCCCTTGTTAATCAGGAATCTATTCACCTCTACCTTGGATATATCCACCTTTTGATGAAGTGAGATCCAAAGACTCACGACCCTCGGAGAGAATAAATTTCTCCTCATCTCTGGTCTTAAATGGACGACCCCTTATTCTTAAACAGTGACCCCCCCAGTTCTAGATTCTCCCACAAGAGGAAACATTCTCTCCACATCCAGCCTGTCAAGAAACCCTCAGGATCTTAAAGGTTTCAATCAAGTCACCTCTCACTCTTCTAAACTCCAGTTGATACAATCCTGGAACTCCCTCCCTAACAGCGCGGTGGGAGTACCTACACCACACGGACACAATCCTGGAACTCCCTCCCTAACAGCACGGTGGGTGTACCTACACCACACGGACACAATCCTGGAACTCCCTCCCTAACAGCACGGTGGGTGTACCTACACCACACGGACACAATCCTGGAACTCCCTCCCTAACAGCACGGTGGGTGTACCTACACCACACGGACACAATCCTGGAACTCCCTCCCTAACAGCACGGTGGGTGTACTTACACCACACGGGATACAATCCTGGAACTCCCTCCCTAACAGCACGGTGGGTGTACCTACACCACACGGACACAATCCTGGAACTCCCTCCCTAACAGCACGGTGGGAGTACCTACACCACACGGGACACAATCCTGGAACTCCCTCCCTAACAGCACGGTGGGTGTACCTACACCACACGGACACAATCCTGGAACTCCCTCCCTAACAGCACGGTGGGTGTACCTACACCACACGGACACAATCCTGGAACTCCCTCCCTAACAGCACGGTGGGTGTACCTACACCACACGGGACACAATCCTGGAACTCCCTCCCTAACAGCACGGTGGGTGTACCTACACCACACGGGGACACAATCCTGGAACTCCCTCCCTAACAGCACGGTGGGTGTACCTACACCACACGGACACAATCCTGGAACTCCCTCCCTAACAGCACGGTGGGTGTACCTACACCACACGGACACAATCCTGGAACTCCCTCCCTAACAGCACGGTGGGTGTACCTACACCACACGGGGACACAATCCTGGAACTCCCTCCCTAACAGCACGGTGGGTGTACCTACACCACACGGACACAATCCTGGAACTCCCTCCCTAACAGCACGGTGGGTGTACCTACACCACACGGGGACAATCCTGGAACTCCCTCCCTAACAGCACGGTGGGTGTACCTACACCACACGGACACAATCCTGGAACTCTCTCCCTAACAGCACGGTGGGTGTACCTACACCACACGGACACAATCCTGGAACTCCCTCCCTAACAGCGCGGTGGGTGTACCTACACCACACGGGGACACAATCCTGGAACTCCCTCCCTAACAGCACGGTGGGTGTACCTACACCACACGGGGACACAATCCTGGAACTCCCTCCCTAACAGCACGGTGGGTGTACCTACACCACACGGACACAATCCTGGAACTCCCTCCCTAACAGCACGGTGGGTGTACCTACACCACACGGACACAATCCTGGAACTCCCTCCCTAACAGCACGGTGGGTGTACCTACACCACACGGGGACACAATCCTGGAACTCCCTCCCTAACAGCGCGGTGGGTGTACCTACACCACACGGACACAATCCTGGAACTCCCTCCCTAACAGCGCGGTGGGTGTACCTACACCACACGGACACAATCCTGGAACTCCCTCCCTAACAGCACGGTGGGTGTACCTACACCACACGGACACAATCCTGGAACTCCCTCCCTAACAGCACGGTGGGAGTACCTACACCACACGGGACACAATCCTGGAACTCCCTCCCTAACAGCACGGTGGGTGTACCTACACCACACGGACACAATCCTGGAACTCCCTCCCTAACAGCACGGTGGGTGTACCTACACCACACGGGGACACAATCCTGGAACTCCCTCCCTAACAGCACGGTGGGTGTACCTACACCACACGGGGACACAATCCTGGAACTCCCTCCCTAACAGCACGGTGGGTGTACCTACACCACACGGACACAATCCTGGAACTCCCTCCCTAACAGCACGGTGGGTGTACCTACACCACACGGACACAATCCTGGAACTCCCTCCCTAACAGCACGGTGGGTGTACCTACACCACACGGGGACACAATCCTGGAACTCCCTCCCTAACAGCACGGTGGGTGTACCTACACCACACGGACACAATCCTGGAACTCCCTCCCTAACAGCACGGTGGGAGTACCTACACCACACGGGACACAATCCTGGAACTCCCTCCCTAACAGCGCGGTGGGTGTACCTACACCACACGGGGACACAATCCTGGAACTCCCTCCCTAACAGCACGGTGGGTGTACCTACACCACACGGACGCAATCCTGGAACTCCCTCCCTAACAGCACGGTGGGTGTACCTACACCACACGGGACACAATCCTGGAACTCCCTCCCTAACAGCACGGTGGGTGTACCTACACCACACGGACACAATCCTGGAACTCCCTCCCTAACAGCGCGGTGGGTGTACCTACACCACACGGGACACAATCCTGGAACTCCCTCCCTAACAGCGCGGTGGGTGTACCTACACCACACGGGGACACAATCCTGGAACTCCCTCCCTAACAGCACGGTGGGTGTACCTACACCACATGGACAATTTCCTGGAACTCCCTCCCTAACAGCGCGGTGGGTGTACCTACACCACACGGGGACACAATCCTGGAACTCCCTCCCTAACAGCACGGTGGGTGTACTTACACCACACGGACACAATCCTGGAACTCCCTCCCTAACAGCGCGGTGGGTGTACCTACACCACACGGGGACACAATCCTGGAACTCCCTCCCTAACAGCGCGGTGGGTGTACCTACACCACACGGACACAATCCTGGAACTCCCTCCCTAACAGCACGGTGGGTGTACCTACACCAGATGGACACAATCCTGGAACTCCCTCCCTAACAGCACGGTGGGTGTACCTACACCACATGGCGACTGCAGCAGCTCAAGAAGGCGGCTCACCCCCCCCCCCCCCAACTTCTCAAGGGGGCAATTAGGGATGGGCAACAAATGCTGGGCCCAGCCCAGCGACACCCACATCCCAAAAATAAATAGAGTGAATGTTTAAATCACCCTTACCCAACAATAATCTATCGACCTCAGTCTGTAAATCTCCAATTGACTCACCCCCTCCCCACCTCTCCAGCCGCCTTGACAGACTTTGGGAAGGGGAGCAGAATGTTCCGGATTCCCGGTCCCCTTTGTGTGAAGATGGGCTTCCTGACATCCCCCCCCCACCCCCCCGGCTCTCAGTTTAAGGTTCTAGAGCCTTGTTCTGGGCTGCTCGTCCCCCACTCCCAACCACCAAACCCAACCCCCACTCCCAACCCCCAAACCCAACCCACACTCCCAACCTCCACTCCCAACCCCCAATCCCAACCCCCAAACCCAAACCCCACTCCCAACCCCCACTCCCAACCCAAACTCCCAACCCCCAAACCCAACCCCCACTCTCAACCCGCACTCCCAACCCCCACTCCCAACCCCCACTCCCAACCCAAACTCCCAACCCCCACTCCCAACCCCCACTCCCAACCCACACTCCCAACCCCCAAACCCAACCCCCACTCCCAACCCCCACTCCCAACCCCCACTCCCAACCCCCACTCCCAACCCCCACTCCCAACCCCCACTCCCAACACCCACTCCCAACCCCCACTCCCAACCCCCAATCCCAACCCCCACTCCCAACCCCCACTCCCAACACCCACTCCCAACCCCACTCCCAACCCCCACTCCCAACACCCACTCCCAACCCCCACTCCCAACCCCCACTCCCAACCCCCACTCCCAACCCCCACTCCCAACCCCCAAACCCAACCCAATCTCCCAACCCCCACTCCCAACCCCCAAACCCAACCCCCACTCCCAACCCCCACTCCCAACCCCCACTCCCAACCCCCACTCCCAACCCCCAAACCCAACCCCCACTCCCAACCCCCAAACCCAACCCCCACTCCCAACCCTGACTCCCAAACCAACTCCCAACCCCCACTCCCAACCCCCACTCCCAAACCCCAAACCCAACCCCCACTCCCAACCCCCAAACACAACCCCCACTCCCAACCCCCACTCCCAACCCCCACTCCCAACCCCCACTCCCAAACCCCAAACCCAACCCCCACTCCCAACCCCCACTCCCAACCCCCACTCCCAACCCCCACTCCCAACCCCCAAACCCAACCCACAATCCCAACCCCCACTCCCAACCCCCACTCACAACCCCCACTCCCAACCCCCAAACCCAACCCCCACTCCCAACCCCCACTCCCAACCCCCACTCCCAACCCCCAAACCCAACCCCCACTCCCAACCCCCAAACACAACCCCCACTCCCAACCCCCACTCCCAACCCCCAAACCCAACCCCCACTCCCAACCCCCACTCCCAACCCCCACTCCCAACCCCCAAACCCAACCCCCACTCCCAACCCCCACTCCCAACACCCACTCCCAACCCCCACTCCCAACCCCCACACCCAACCCCCACTCCCAACCCCCACTCCCAACCCCAAAACCCAAACCCCCACTCCCAACCCCCACTCCCAAACCCCAAACCCTACCCCCAAACCCAACCCCCACTCCCAACCCCCAAACCCAACCCCCACTCCCAACCCCCACTCCCAACCCCCACTCCCAACCCCCAAACCCAACCACCACTCCCAACCCCCACTCCCATCCCCCACTCCCAACCCCCAAACCCAACCCCGAAACCCAACCCCCAAACCCAACCCTCACTCCCAACCCCCACTCCCAACCCCCACTCCCAACCCCCACTCCCAACCCCCAAACCCAACCCCCACTCCCAACCCCCACTCCCAACCCCCAAACCCAACCCCCAAACCCAACCCCCACTCCCAACCCACACCCAACCCCCACTCCCAACCCCCAAACCCAACCCCCACTCCCAAACCCCACTCCCAACCCCCACTCCCAACCCCCACTCCCAACCCCCAAACCCAACCCCCACTCCCAACCCCCAAACCCAACCCCCACTCCCAACCCCCAAACCCAACCCCCACTCCCAACACCCACTCCCAAACCCCAAACCCAACCCCCAAACCCCACCCCCAC